>NW_010972675.1:108546-209072 GCF_000737465.1 Haliaeetus leucocephalus
AACTTGGACTCTTTTATGCTTACACTGGCAAACACAAAACAATTTATAAGCAGAATAAAGAACAACTTTCCAAGAAATTAGTGAGGCTCACAGATGAAAGGGCTAAAGCAGTTACCTATAAAGGATTGAATGTAGGACTATTATTACTTAATTTCACAGTGACTGATACCTTCAGAAAAAAAAAATATTATTGTTCAACATCAGAAAATAGAATAGTACACATGAAGAATTTTTAAACCTGTGGAGAAAGGAGTACTGAAGAACAGCCTCCCTTATGTAAAGTATTATCTACCTTGTCCATGAGCATGTTTGATGGTCGACTGGCACACATTTCCCACAGGAACTGCTACCATCACTCTCTTAATCAATTCAGTTCTATGGTTGAGGGTACTTTTCTTAAAATTCTGTATCATAACTCAAGGAGCTTAATCCATTTGAAAAAATACTGAATTATTCCTGACATAGACTCTTTGCCATCTAGTTATGATATTTATACTAAATAGTTTAACTGTACTGTGGAAGTTTTAAATATTTCTTTTATTGTAGCAGGAACTCCTACTTTTAGAAAAATGTGAAAAATCTTCAGCTACCTTACAATAACCAGTAGCTGAGCAGTTAAGATGAAACAGGTGAGGAGGGGCTGTACAGGTCCAAGTTTCTGCCTAACATAGTTTGGAGATGCCCCCAAATCTCACTGACACAAAAATGAGATGAGTGATTGTCCATAGAACTGAATTATTCTACTTTCAACTGTCTGTCTTCCTTGTGTAGACTGTACTACTTTCATATAGGTTATAACTCAAGATACAAACTTTATCCACATAACCCCAAGAAGGCTTTATAAAAATAAAAATAATTTAAAAAAAAAAAAAAAAATCAATCTCTCTCATGCGCTTTTCTTGATGAAAAACTTCTTCCCTCACTTAAAGAGTGTTTCCTGTCAGGTTCTGTATATGCTTTTCCAGGAAAAGTTCAGTTTTGTTGAAGCAACATGTTCCAATGGAAAAATGCCTTTCCACTGGAAAATTCCCCACTAGCTCTAATCTGATTCCCTTCCTTGAGGTCACAACGACAGTTATAAAATTCATTCCTGCTGTGCTTTCACCATAACTTCAAACTGGCCATGCTGCTGTTCTGGAAGTCCTGGGTCTCTTAAGTGGCTGCCCCAGAGGTATTTTGCACATCTAAAAGCCAGTTAAAGCTGAAGCTTTCACTCTCCCTGTATTAAAACGCCTGCTCTTGAAGCTGATGTGAGCAGCAGCCGCAGAAACCAATTGACATGGCAAAAGTTTTAAAGCGCTCACAAACCTCAGGTGCACTGCGTGTCCTTCAGCATCCCCTCCTGCCACGCAACACGGTTATGACCGTGCAGAACCGCAGGGGCTCTCAGAGCAGACCCGCTCCCCAGCCCTGACAGCGCAGAGTGGTAGCAATGGGGCTGATAAGAGCCAAGGCACAGCCTGTTGCCGTCTGGCCCCAGCTGTGGTGCCTCTTCCAATCCAACACGGCCATCCCATGGATTTGGGGGAAGTCACAGCAGCGAAAGACTCCCACTCGCCCCTGCTTGCAAAGCAGTTTTTCTTAGCGCAGAAGCTGCTGCAAGGCAAGACACTGAAAAGACATTTTTCTTCAGAGCCTGCTTTCCCTCATATACTGCTTCATCACAGCTTAATTCTGACTTTGTGCCATTACAAGCTCTTACAGGTTTGTGCTGCCCATATACACTAGGAAGTCTACATGCCTCTAGAGGTAAGCTGCGGATGGAAGACCGCTAGGCTTTGTCTCTCCAAATTTGCAGCATAGTTATAAGAAAGAGTTCTACAAGATGCTTGTTTGAAATTCATAATTTTTCATTGTTTCCCATTCAGAAAAAATGCCTAGTGTGAAACTGAACAGACATATATCCATCCAAGTTCAATCAAAAAGACAAGAAATTCAGCATACAATCAGCAGCATTTTATCACTTTGCATAGCTGGGAGATGTAAACCGTTGCAAATATAGTACTTGATATATATGGTATATGTAATACAATGCCATGTAAAAGCTTATTTATGTGACAGTGCCCTTAACGATAAATAAAACAGACTTGACAAGGACAGACTTAATGATGTGGCACTCTCATTTGAACTCGTGTTCTGTCTCAGGACAGTGGGTAAATATTCAGCCATTCTTAAATGGGTTCTTCTAGTAAGAACTTCCATTAACCTTTTGTGAACCTTTTATAAACTGAGGAGTATTGAAAATGTTCTAAGCCAGTAAATGGTGAAAATATGAAGTAAATGTTGCAGAAACACAAATCCACTGGGATTTATTCTTTGAAATCTTTCACCTTGCATGGATTGGGAGACAAGGACTTTCTTTGCTTCATAATAGGTATAATTTGAATGATTGATTACGTGGGTGAAAATTGAATTTAGTATTTTTGAAATATGCTTTGTTTAAGAACCCAATATATTTGAGCCTCCTTTTGTTTATGGTTCAGTAACTGCTCCACTAGCTTGCTTTCAAAGATGCAGCAATTTTTTCCCTCTGCTTATTGTTGGTTTCTCTAGAAAACTATGTATCTTTTTAAATTATTTTCTTCTCAAAATCTTTCAAGTAATTTAAAACTTTTTCTTTTGAATAAACAAAACTATATGAAAAAATCCTATAAAAATACTTACCCCAAGGGATTGCAAGACTTATGCTCCTATCCAAATACAAATTCTTATCACAGACCCAGTACAGTCCATGATTCACAAATCCTATGGGATTATTGCAAAGCATCAGTTAAAACAGTGTGAGAGGAAACTACAGAGAACAGAGATCACTCTATACAAGGACATGACTCCGAAGTTTATGGCTTCATAGAATGAAGCAGTATCCACAGAGAAATAAAGAAGTGTTTTATTTACTTAATTTGTTTTTATTCCTGAGAAGACACTTACTGAACAATTAAACAAACACCCAAACAGTGGGAGAACCCACTCACTATGGCTCTAAAGCATAGCAGAAATGGAGGGACAGTCTTTAAATTTCAGACATATTCCAGGATTAAGATGCCACTGTAAGCAGTTGAGAAGGTGGAGAAGTTTCTTCCCCTTCTCACCAGTAGAGTTTGGGGCATCTGAATTCATGATGACTGTGACATCAAGTCACATTTACCTGTTTGTCCTAATGTGCAGCCATGTATAATCATCATGTGCTCTGTAGAAAATTCTCCCTTCACAATATGTAAGTATCTCAATATTTTTACCTTCAAAATTCTGTGAAAATTGCTCTCTCATCTTGTATTTTTTGTACTAGACATCCAAACAGCCTCTTGGCTCTTCCAGTCTGTGATGGGTTGACCCTGGCTGGACGCCAGGTGCCCACCAAAGCCATTCTATCACTCCCCCATCCTCAGCTGGACAGGGGAGAGAAAAATATAACAAAAAGCTTGCAGGTCGAGATAAGGACAGGAGAGATCATTCACTGATTACCATCATGGGCGAAACAGACTCAGCTTAGGGAAAATTAGCTCAATTTATTACAAATCAGCCAGAGTAAGGTAAATGAGAAATAAAACAAAATCTCAGAACACCTTCCCTCCACCCCTCCCTTCTTCCCGGGCACAACTTCACTCCTGGATTTCTCCACCAAGCCCCCCCAGCGGCACAAGGGGGACAGGGATGGGGTTTACGGTCATCACACATTATTTTCTGCTGCTTCACCTCCTCAGGGGGAGGGCTCATCACACTCTTCCCCTGCTCCAGCGTGGGGTCCCACCCACAGGAGACAGTCCTCCACGAACTTTCTCCAACGTGGGCCATTCCCACGGGCTGCAGTTCTTCACGAACTGCTCCAGCATGGGTCCCCCACGGGGTCACAAGTCCTGCCAGAAAACCTGCTCCGTGGGCTCCTCTCTCCACAGATCCGCAGGTCCTGCCAGGAACCTGCTCCAGCGCAGGGTTCCCACGGGGTCACAGCCTCCTTCGGGAACCCACCTGCTCCGGCGTGGGGTCCTCCACGGGCTGCGGGTGGATATCTGCTCCACCGTGGACCTCCCTGGACTGCAGGGGGACAGCCTGCCTCACCAGGGTCTTCACCACGGGCTGCAGGGGAATCTTCGCGCCTGGAGCATCTCCTCCCCCTCCTTCTGCACTGACCTTGGTGTCCGCAGGCTTGTTTCTCTTACATGTTCTCACTCCTCTCTCCGGTGGCTGTTTTCTCCGCGTCCCAACTTATTTTCCTTCTTAAAAATGTTATCACAGAGGCGTTACCACTATCACTAATTGGCGCGGCCTTGGCCGGCGGCGGGTCCGTCTTAGAGCCGGCTGGTATGGGCTCGCTCTCTCTCGAACACAGGGGAAGCTTCCAGCAGCTTCTTACAGGAGCCACCCCTGTAACCCCCCCTGCTACCAAAACCTTGCCACATAAAACCAATACACAGTCTTAGCAGTTTCATTTTCAATAGCTTATTTAATTGCTACTTCTTTTCCCGTTTTAATCATTCATGCCATGTTCAACCCATGCATGGAACATAACTTACTCTCTTCAACTAAGTCTCTGTTAAAATCCTATTTCAAGTGAGAACACCTCATTTATTTTTCCACATATGCACATATTTCTTGAATTTATGAAAATATCAAATATCCTGCCTTCTTTGTGCCTATCTTTTAAACCATTAACTCTTCTTAGCAGAGACCACGTTTAATTTGCCTATTCAGAGTTGTGGAGTGAATTTCTGAAGTTGAATAAATATTTGTACCTCCTGTAAAAGCATAACAACCTTTATATATGTTGGATCATAAACTGAACTCTGTATTTTAGCATCAGATGGATTTTGTGTAATTTTGGGCTTCAGGTATGTATTTGGCACATTGATGTTAGGAAGAATGGGTCTGTAAACACACATGGTGCCTTTTGAATAGCTGGTCAAATGAGAAGATAAGTGACATAACATACATGGGTATAATGGCAAATTTTTTTAGTTCAAGTCAGACAACTACATTTTGGAAGTCTGATACACAGCCAATTGAGAGCTACATAAGCAAAATTGGTAGTCATCTAAGACAGCATGGACCTGCCAGCTACCCTTACTACACTGAGCTGTCCTGACTTGTGCATCTGAGGAAGTAATAAGGATGTATGTCAGCTACTAACAGGAGTGCAGGGAGATCATCTCCCAGTGGTAACTTCAACCATCTAACAGATGTCCTACATCTGTCCACCATGTAGGAGCAGCAAATTCAACCATCTGGTGTGCTCTCATCCTAGCTTACAGCCTTGCCATGGCAACATGGAGTAGATCCTCTTCCTTGAAGAAGCAAAATTCAATTTTAACAATTTTTCTGATAGACCATGAGCCCCCTCCTTCCTATTACATGTATCCAGTAACTACATCTGGTACTTGAAGAGTATCAATTTGTTAGATTAATCTAGCATCCAAAGTCAGCAACAATTATAGGAGTTTTCCTGTCTACATTAATAGTCCATCTTTTCCCAAAGGACATTACAGGAAAAACAACAAAAAACCTCATTCCAACCTTCCTTCACATTATTCTTTGAATTACCTTTGCAGAGGTAAACAAACAAAATATTCCACAGCAGCCATGGTCTTCCACTATACAGAAAGGAAAAGACATATAAACATGGTGCAGGAGAACTCTAAACTACAAATTACGCTAAGAGTAGGACTTGGTGACTCGGTCCAGAACACAGAAAAGCTGTACATCTTCCAAGATGGGAGGGAAATATAGAAGGACACTCTCATCTGGGTACTACTGCAGTATCATGCCTTCTGTGCTATGATTTACTATAGAGCTAACATGCACCACTGAACAAAATTTGTCCATCTGTTAGAGAAGAACTCTTGATATTTACATTCTTGTGGCTTTGCTATAAGACTTCTAAAAGACCGTATCAAGTAACTTCATCGGCAGGCACTCATCTGAATTGCCCAACTCAAGAATTCAGTTGTCCTAATTCCTTTCATAATGTTGTGAGAAGAAAGGCATAAATGAGTCTAATCTCCCTCCAGGAGGTCTGTTGCTTCCCCTCCAGATAGTTGGGATGAATCTCAGTCTCTACACTCAGCTCCCCAGTTGTACTGCTTTAAGATATAGGAAAGAAATGAGAATGAACATGTTACATGACCATATCAAGTCAGAGTTTTTAAACACAGTGCTTATTGTCAAAGAAATCCTTTTCCAAATTGTCATTTTCAACTTCATTGGACAGGTGTGTGACAAAGCGTAAATCAACATAAAAAGGAGAACAAATAAAATACACAGCAGGATTAAGAAACAATTAATACAACACAAAGAGTTGGCAAGAAAGTGACTGATGATTTAGAGCCTGCTATTTATCAAAGGCTAAAGCATAGTAGGTGGCTGAGGTTATTGTATTTTCTATCAGTGACATCTGGTTTCTTGGCAGATTCTGCAGGCTGTAAGCACCTCAAAGCTATTTTTGGCTTTGCATGTGGTTAGGCTAATGAATCCAATAGGAATGCATGAACTCTTCTGTGTAGCTTGCCCTATAGGACATATTTATCTCATGTTATTGTGCTACAGAGCAATACAGCAAAATCTGCTTGCTCCTGCCCAAAAAAATGAATATGTAAAGAAACATCTGTATTAAAATATTTCTATATTCACTGTGAACTACTTATTTCAATTACAAATAGCAAGATATAATTTTCAGTCTATGTTAAAAGAAACTGCAAAGACATGACATTATCTTACCAAACAGGCTGCTCCTCCTGTGAGGCCAGGATCATACCTGCACATTTAGAAAATATTTGTTACTGTTTTTACCTCTTTTGGCCCTTCAAAACCAATACAGCTGAGAGCATATGAAAAAGATAACACTTTTGTCCAGCTGGCAGCAGTGCAATTATCTGACAATTTCTCCATCACTTGTGCCTGAGGCACCACTAAAGCAGGAGCAGTGCTGAAAGCAGAGCTTGGTTATTTGTGAGAAATGGCAGGACAAATCAGTAATTTAACTACAGGCTACGCATGTTTTCAGAACAACCTTGGGATGGGAGAGTGGTAGCCAAAAGTTTGACTACTGCCTAAGATGAACTTTGATTAATTTCCAGAAGACTGTAATACATATCTACCAACTGTAATAGGGAAGAAAGACCTGTTGACACAAGAGGCTCCTTCCCGTACAACGTTATCTACTAGAATAAATTAATACATATTAAGTACTATCCAGCAGGAGAGTAGACACTGCAGCAGGAGGCTCTAAATCCATAGCATTTGGTTGTAAATTCACCAGACCTGGTCCCTAAGCATTCAGGATTACATTCACGAAAGTTATTTATGTGTGTGTTATACTGTAATAGTCATTTAGTATTTATTGACTTTAAAGGGAGGCAAGCAATGAAACCCCTTTATAGATCTAGCACTTAGCTCTTATCAAAGAGTAGAGCACTTCTAATTGACTGGTATGAAAAGGATGAATGAAGCTACAAAACCCAATCTGTTACTGGGGCTTTAGCATTACCTTCAAAACTGCTCAGTGTGTGTACTGGTAAATAGCAGGACTCTCCAACTCATGACCTACTAATTATTTTTGGTCAATAAGCAGAAAAAACATATCTGGTAAACCATTTGTCATCCCTTGGTTGGTCTAAACAAAGTTCTTCTCCAAACTCCCATCTGAAGCACCTAAGGAAGAATATGTTTACTGGTTGTGGAGGAGCTGAAGAGGGAAATCACAAGATTTAAGAGACATTTTGCAGAATGGGAATGGGGAAGAAAAGAATTTTGGATGATTATACAAGTAAAAATTAGTAACTATATAACTGATAGCAAGATTCGTGGGTTTTCTGGGTTGACATGAGGTTGGCGGTGAAAATAGGGGGAAGTTTTGCTAAACTACCAAAGGAACATGTTTCTCATGATACACATGGGTTGAGGATAAAAAAGACCAGGGTAACTGGAGGTATGAGCAGATACCATCCTCCATGCTCATACACATGGACGTAGAAGGAAGTAGAAGAATAGAGTTATCCAGGAGCTCATGGTGCTTTGCTTCTAGCCCACCTCTATCAGTCAGATGCCCTTAAAAATAAGGCATCTTTGCTAAAGACCAAACAGCCATGTATGAATAAACAGGGAAGTTGTAACTAAGAACTTTTCCAGGATTTCATCTGAAGGAAAACTGACTGCTGGTCTGCTGCTTTATAACTCTGGAAAAACTATAATTTTAAAGAGAGACATAAATCTTCTGCTTTCCCTGATAAAATTTACTGCTCTTCATAAACTGCTTAATCATGAACTTAGTAGTGCTTTTGATTAATGACTGGGGAGAGAAAAAAAGTCATATTTTATCTGAATAAGAAATGGCAGTTTTGTAGCAGTGAGAGCCATAACCAAGCTAACTCTATAACAGAAGGGAAATGGCTTCTTTCCAGCTTTTACAGCACTGATTGAGCTCTTAAATACTAAATAAATCTCTTTTCCTACACTGCTAAAACTTTCATTGTTCCAAGAACAAGCTTAAACCTGAGATGATATCAAATACATTACGAAAGTCTCGGGCGGGGGGGGGGGGGACCCCCATTTTTCCAACCCCTTTAAATTCTTCAGGTGTTCTGTGGGGTGTTTTCCTCCTTAAATAGAAGTAGACTTCCAGCACTAGTGACCTTAAAAAGCAAGTATTTTATTGCATCTTACCACCAAACATATCATCTTTGAAATCTCTTTATCTAGATTTATCTCCAGCACAGAGTACTTTGGAGTCTAAGAACATTCAAGTATAACTCCTAACACTTAAGACACAGTCTTCCAAAGACTTATGGACATAGTGAACTTTAAACAGATAAATAATCCCATCAAATTCTCTTTATTTTTCCCCTCACAATTTCAATGAAAGAATTTACCTTTTTGAAGTTAGCCATATGTACATATCTCAGCAGACCCAGAATCAATAAGCACGATAGCTGCTGGCAGGTAGAAGAATCACTAGTTTAAGTAACTGTCTCACATAGCTGTTGTATGTATACAAGAATCACTCCAGTGTTATGTGGGGACACAGGAGACAGACTGGTATTTCACATGGTTGCAAGCTAATTTCAGTACATTAAGTTAGAGAAAGTTATGTTACCCTTCTCCCTAAATTATGTGACAGCTGTGTAGAGGTAACCTTAAAAGTAAAGAAAGATGCTTTTGTGGAGCAGTAGGAATATTGAGGTTAAAGAGACAATCAGCTAAAATGAAAAGAAATCAGTTAAGTTTCAATATACTGTTGGGGTTAGCAGGGCTCCAATGCATGTTGTAGGATTTCCCTATGTACAGGATAGGAGATCCAGAATTTGAAGAATTATTTTTAATTAGGAGAGCATGTGGTAGTAACAATCTATCAATTTAAAATTTGCAAATGGAAGAACAGCTTTTCATTCACATTGCCCTGAAAAATCTAAATAAAAAGGGAGGATTAATTCTTCACAGCATTACCTGAACATAAGTAAACCCCTTCCTGCAAATATAAAGTGAATACTGTAAGCCAGCCAAATCAATAAAGGACTTTTTTTGCCATGAAAGGCTCTTCTTTTAATACCTATCTCACTGTTTAGTGGGAGTGACTCTTAATGGTGAAATCCTAGCCTCTACTGCTTCTCTTAGAGCTGATCACATGTTACCAGAAGTATAGGCAATGTTATATTAGCAAACAAGAGGTCCAGGAGAAGCAAGAAATGGAGCCTGACTTGCTCATAGAGCCATTACTCTACTACTTTTTGTTACTGAATCAGAGTTAAAAATCAAATCCAACCATTAACACCAGACCCTTGTGAAGTGCAGGCCAAACAGGTCACAAGTACTACATAGGCCAGGCTTATTCAAGGCATTTTCCTTTTAATTTTCACTCCTACAAGTTTCAGGCATTTTATCTAGTAACCTGAAATGAAATTATTTGTATAAAATTTCCTGCCTTTACAGTAGAAGCTACCACTCTGTTCTTCCCTTCCCAAAAGATGGAAGTGCAGAGCTAACACTTGCTCTTGCTCTCCCTCTTTTTTTGTGTTTCAGTTAATCTTCTAGCTATAATTTATATAGCTGTACTGATTCAACAGGAGATGTCAAGAATAGTGCTCTTCATCTTTACAAAAGGTCAACCTAGTACTGCAGAAGAGTGTGAGCTGTGAATATAAATCTCTTTTTATCAGAGGTCAGAACCAAAGCCAGGTCCTGTATTTGAGCTTAGGATACAACCCACTAGACAGTTTCATTAAAATATTCTCACTGCTCTCTTTTTTTTAAAGATGAGAAGAGAAAGCAGAAGCCAATACAGCACTCTGAAGAACTTAATCATATTAGGCACTACTTTCTTGAGCCAAGCTACATATACGAAAAGTGAATGTTTGCCTAACATCTGGTTTTTGTAACACACTATCTCATCAGACTGAACTGGACTGTTAACTTGCCTTTGAAGTACAATTAGTAATGGATTAAAAATAATAAGAATCCCTGTCCCTTCCACCAGAGGTTTCCCCATCCAAACAACCAATTTGGCATTCATCACAACTGCAAAAGCACCAAAAAATGCTAGAATCAAAAACAAGTAGACTGGTCTCAATCCATGGGTGGCAGGGAAAGCCTTCTCAGACAGTAATTACAACTCTGCCTTTAAGTAGAGAAAAATACACAAAGGAAAACTGTAAAAGTTTAATGGACTGGTTGAAACTGGGGCAAGTCCCATTTCAGTGCTTTATCAACTGTATCAAATTAACTCCATTTTTAAAGAGATTTTTCTAAAGAGGTTTTTTTTTTCCTCCACTAAGCCACTGTTTGTGCAGTGCTCAGTTCTCAGTCTGTTGCTATGTTGTTGACTAGATTAGATAGCTTGTGTTGGTGTCATGCTTTAAATATTTAATGTTAGCAAAAACATAAGGCTTAGC
The DNA here is from genome assembly GCF_000737465.1 of Haliaeetus leucocephalus. Lineage (NCBI taxonomy): Eukaryota > Metazoa > Chordata > Aves > Accipitriformes > Accipitridae > Haliaeetus > Haliaeetus leucocephalus. Next base: position 119,421 of record NW_010972675.1, read on the forward strand.
ATCACTGCAGTGGGAAGAGGATGCTCTGAGGGTACTCAGAAAATATGGTGGGTTTAGAGGAATACATGACACACTTCTGAGAGCTTTCATTCTTTTGATAACACAGTGAATTTCAGCTTTCCAGAAGAGATGCAATTTATAACCAGACTCCTATTTCCATTTGCCTCAGATAGAAGTGTTAACATTATACAAGCATTAATATTACTGGCATGAAATGCCCTAAATGCATCACCTTCTCTTCCTTCCCTCCCCACAATGATCATTCACTTACAAGAGAGTATACAAAAGCAGTGGCCACAGATGTTTCTCCTCCATGCTTATTTCTGCTCTTCCCCACAGGTGCCTGCCTTGCACCTCTGGGTCCTTTTTAATCCAAATTAAGCCATGTGTTCATTTCCCCAGTCCCTCTTCAGGAAAGTATGTCAAGCTTTTATAATCAAATGATTGAAAAGTAAAGTAGTCTTAGGAAAAGAAGTAATGGGACTGCATCTCTTAAGTTATCACATTTGCTTCTGTTTCTTAAACTTCTCAATATTATTAAAAAGGGAAGCTTCAAAAGCTGACAAATATTGAACATGAAAGTCCAACTCTATCCTGATCACCTTCAGATATTTTTCAGTGTAAACAAAATAAAAATCTTTCCTTCTCTAAGTCTTCCCCCCCTCCCCTTACTCCTATAAGGAAATATAATGGAGGAATATTGAGACAATGTTGGTCAGGCACCAAGAATGAGATTATATATTAAAAACATTCTGAACAAGAGATACTTATTTAGGTTTGGGGGTTTTTTTAAATAGAAAAAAAAATCCTTTTTTTAATGGGGTCTGCTTTTCACCTCACATTAAATGGTTCTGAGGTTTAAAACAGAACAGGTTCTAGACCTAAACCTTACCAAAATTTGAGATTCACTCATGGTTCAAGAATTTCTCTGCTTTTCATGTACACCAAAGTTTCCTCACCTGACGTTTTCTTACAGTTTTATTTAAGGGAATAAAATTCCTTTCTACCACTCTGGAAAGATAAATACTACCATCCTTGTTCTCCACGGGTATTCTACATAAGAGAAACAATGATTAGCAGTTTAAAAAGTCAATCATAACCAGCTAGTCATGTGTGAAATCACATGAACACAGTGACTAGAGAATAACTTTTACATTCTAGCTTTGAGTATAAAGTTATATGTAAAGCAGTGGTTCTGAAACCAGAATAACAATATCTTGTGTGAAAAAGATATTCAAATTTTTTAACAGCAAGATGTATTCCAGGTTGCTGCTATTTTACAAGGCTAGAGAACAAAGCAGCAGAACTCCACCTCCTTTTTCGGAATCTGGGCATTTTACTGAGCTCTTTGGCAGCCTACTATTTCAGTGTATGCTTGCATGGTTCAGAGAAGATCTTACTGATCCTACTAGCATTTGGGGGAAAATAATTTTACCAAAGAAGTTACTTACTTTTCAACCTCTTGATGTAAATAGCCTTCAGAAAAAAACAACAACAACAAACAAACAAACAAAAAAAACCAAAACACCTCATCCAGTGGTTTTCAGTAAAAGTTTTTAAATTTGGTGCACAGCCAGCCCATGCAGCTCCACGCCGAAATACAGGCTCCAGTCCAGGAATCAGCCCTTTCGAAGGGAAAGGTTGTCTGCCCTCCCTGTCTTCTTCCTGGTTTCCTACTGAAGAAATTCAGCAGATGAGCCCTTGTCAACTTCCATACTGTAAACAGCTGCCGTACATATTGACAAAAAAATGTAACAGTACAGAATGATATTTGAGCTCATCTCACATATTTTGAGAAACTCTAGCACTTGAACTTCATATTTTGAACAATTCCAGTCTCCCTAGAAGTGGCTCACACACAGAGGGCTTCCCCTGGGAAATATCCAGACAACCACATACAGGCACTTTCCCTTCTAAAGGATGACACAGAGAATCTATTCCCTTCTATAGTAATCTATTCTTCTCCATGGAGATGCATGAAAAATGGGAAGAAAGAGGGGACTATGACATGTGTAGTATAAGATTACTAAACAACTACATGTGCCATGAGAGCACTGCTTTTTAGGTTGGTTGCTTCTGACACAAGAATGACCTCTTACACATTCCAAATCAGTTCTGCTTACCAGCTAAGGTACTGAAGAGACCCTAAATTGCCAGTTTGAGACTCTGTGGTCTTCCAGGAGGGGCTCCAGGGGCCTAATTCTTCCAGTGACCTAGCCCATGGGTGAGACTCCTCCAGGTAGGTCTCATGACCACCTTTCTGGAGGGGCTGTTCCTCTTTTCTCCTAGGTCCAGAGACTCTTTTTTAATATTCACTTGAGTGAGAGAGAGAGAGAGACTTTTGAGCACTACCCTAATTGATAAAGCTTTCTCATGTGATGAGTCACATTTTAGGCAGTGACACACTGTTACTAACAAAATTCTGCCTGTAAGGACACATAAGAAATACAGGCATAAACATCTCATGATGGTGCCTGTTTTGTTTTGAGGGGAAAAAAAGAGAATCAAAAAGAAAGAGAGAAAAAAAACCTCAGACATTTTAAGGGCAGTGTACTCTCTACTAGTAGAGAAGAACCTTTCTTCACCTTCTATTATACCTCCAGACCAATGGCATAATTAAATATAAGTGGGCTTAAATTTTTCTTCTGTCTTAAGCCCCATTCCTTTGATTCACGTGTTACTTTCATCAAAAGAGGTCACTAGCAAGAGGTGGCATCAGCCATCATAATTTTGGCAGGCTGACAGTCAATTTTGTCACCTCCTCTAACCCACCCATCACATTATGGCATCATGATAGTATTACACTCAGAGCAAGCCAGAATCTGGTGAAGGCTCCAGAAAATTAGTCTTTAGGATATGGCTCCTACCTTCACTAAGTAATTTTATATAGAGGATTGTGAAAAGAATAGGAAATATCAGCACCCTGTCTTTTCCAGCGTACTGTCACCAAATTGTTCCCATCTTTTTTTTCTTGTTAGCTGAACAAATCCTGTTAATTGGATTTCATATATAAAACTGAATTTGAAAGGAAAAATTAGAGTCTGCATTCATTGAAGGCCAAAACAATCAAGATTATTGTGTATTTCCAGATTACTCCAGACCATAAGACCTATTACTGCCTCAAACTTAGGATGCAGAGGCCTATTCTGGTACATTTGTGCCAGTCTATAAACTGCAACATAAAAAAAGACTTATGAATCAGTGCAAAATTACTTATATTGAAACAGTGAAGAATCATCTTTTAAGTAACCTTAGTTATTTCTAAACATACCTTATGAATGCTACAGTTATAATGCATACATCTGGCCATGACTGTGATAATGTGCTTAAGGAGACATATTTCCATTAAGAGCATGAATTAATTTTCTTTATTAAGGCATAGTTCGTTAGATGATAGTATCACCTGAGTTTAAAAAAGAGACAACAATGCGTAGAAATGAAAAATCTGAGCTACAGAACCATTTTTTTCTGAGGAAAAAAAAAAAAAGTCTTTTAACAAAGTCCTCAAAATTAAGGAATACAGATGAATTAGTGCTATGATTTTTGTTAATCCAAAAAATAGGCAAAATTGTCAAATCTTACACTGTGCAGAGGAAAAATTATAAGTGCTAGTTCCAGCTTCTGTCTGAGTACTATTACAGAGCTCTAAAGAAAGATGTACTGCTCCTAGCTGTCAAGATCCTTGAATCACAGAGAGAAACTGAAGAGAGATACCTATGAAAAACACCTGCACATTACATTTTGCATCATGGGAAGATCTGAATAGAAGTGAAATTCAAGCTTTGATCTTTTTAACATGCTACACCTGATTTAATACAAAAGTAAAAAATTCACATGATATCTATTGATCTGTACATTCAAACAAATGGAGCAACTGACACTGTAAAGCAGTCCTTGGAATTCACTCTATGCCTATTAAATACCCTGGTAGTTAAATCTGAGTTCACAGGGCTTTCAAGCATTTTATAACAAGTAGCAGACAAAACAAAACAAAACACCCAACACCTCCAAGAACAGTCCTGAAGAAAGTAATCTCTTCTCATCAGCAACTGTCACAATTAATTAGAAAAAGAAACCATGCTTCCTTTTGTATATTCTTATGATTTAAGAAGTACTGTACTCTTTAACACAGCTTCAAATGGGGTGGTGGAAAAGAGTCCTGCCAATTGTTTTAGCAGTGATTACAAATCAAGTAAACATATGGCATTTAAATTACCTCAGTTTATAAGACACCTGCTATGTTTCGTGGAGAATAATCTCTTGTGCAAGTTTAGAACATAAAATCCAGTCTTAGTGCCTTGTTTCAAATTTACTTTTGGATTAAAAAAAAAAAAATCTCTCAAAGAAAAATGTTATCAAAAGTTTGGAAAGCCAGTGCATATGCCAGATTTTTAAATGGAGGAGCAACATTTCTTCGAAGGATAAAAATGGGCAAGGGGGTACATCATTAATAAATATAGGATGTACTCTACCTGTGTCTAGAGAATGTATGAGACAGGCTTGAAATCCCTGTACCCTGTAGGGTTTACCATAAATACAGCATATAGTAAGCACTGGTCAAAGCCAACTTAGCTAAGAAGCTAACTGGATACAGGCTATCTGCTTTGCTGCTGCACTCCTAATCTTCTTAAACAGTGTATCATGATATTAATTTAACTGAAGTGCTTTTAGCATGTTCAGAGCCCGACAAAAATAACTAAATAGCCATAATACTTAGAAGAGAAATGAAATATTGAAGCAGACTAATTATCTTACCAGGGTCAGGAGGTGAACTTGTACCTCCATTGGTATCAAAATATTAGGTTTGTTGTGGTCTGCTTATTATATACAAAATCACATCATATGAAGGTGTTTCAAACATTTATTTAATTAGTCACAGACTAAACCAATATAATGTTCATTAACTGCAGATGTCAATAGTTATTAACAGGCTCCCAAAGGCACTTTCCTTTTAATGTCTACTACATTCCTTTTGCATGCCTTGTAATTATAAATTAAAACCAGCATAAACACTATAATAAAAAAAAAGAATTAAAGCACATTCTTGCTTGACATTTTTTAAAAGATGAACGTGCATAATTTTGCATAAATTCTTAAAAGATACATATTTTCCTTTAACAATTGCTATATATTTCCATTGTGTTATGCTTTATGCACAACTTCAGCATTTTTAATAAACAAGGAAAAAATTACCTGTTATAAAAAATTTTAATAATTAATTTCTTTTTCATAATGAGAAAACAGTTGCTCTCAAAAAGGCTCAGTCTGCAGGTATAGTTTTTATGTGGCAATTGATTAAAGTTTCCTGCATTAACCAATTTAATCTACTAAAATTTCACATAGTAAAAGAAAAACTAACTTGTTTTCTAGGATTTCTTCTGAGATTCTTCTGTTATGAGCTGATGTAAAAAGAGCATGGAAGCAGAATTTCGCATTCAAAAGACAAGAAGCTACCTATTGTCCAGACCTGCATAAGTGAAAATACTTGAGATATTAATTTATAATTTAGTCATTCAAACACTAAGCTTAAACACAAACTGAAGAATTAGCAAGAATTGCATTGCTTTTAAAGTAAACCAGAACACAGACCTTAATAAAAATGGAGGTTCCAAGCTCTTGCTATATCTAACAGCAATGAAATCATGCATGTGGGGGCGTTCCCAGTTACAAGACTGAAGTCCGGCCAACTATTACAAGGTCTGCCTCATAAGTGTCGATGTAGGAAAAAGGCTTGCAAACTAACTCATGAAAATTGTTGACTCATTCTTATGGTTACTACTATGGTAGAATAAGGATTAGAAACCATTCTCGCCAGACAATAGAAGCGCCAAGGAGGTTGCCATTGGGACATTTTCAATACTTCAATATGATTGATAAATATGTAATTATGGAAATAACTCAAAGGAGTAGGCTTCTGCATTTCTTGATGACTTGATGACCAGCATAAATCAATTCTAAGCTGTTAGCTTAAATTCAGACCTTAAAGTGAAGGCTTAGACTTGTAATAAATAAAGTGGAATTAAGGACAAGAAGAGAAAATTGAGTTGTAAAGACCATTGTTAATGGGTTGAATCAACATGGCACTAGAAGTGAACTCTGAATTTGGGTTTTACCTATAAACTAAAGGATGCTTGATTTTATGGAAATTTATGTAGGATGACCCAAAGCCTATAGAATCTCAAAATTACATCCTAGTTATAAACTCTTTAAAAATCTATATTTTACTAATTTGTAGGACATTCACCTAAAACTTAATCTCATCAAAATTGTAGCTAAGACTGCATAAAATAGTATTGTCTGTAAATACATTGAAAAATGAAAGATGAAATTATTTCCATGTATTAAAATAAGAAGGGTGGAATAAAACCAGGTATAAACTTACTAAAACAAACCCCAACAGAAGACCTTTTAGTGTCATTCACTTAAAAAATTTAAAAAAAAAAAAAAAAAAAATGTTCAGGACTGCAAAGAAATTAAACCTCTTGAGATCTCATGTAATCTACTGGGTAGCTGGTGATTACTGGTTAATTAATCTTTTTCATTTCCTGGTTAAACTACAGGTGTCTTTAGAACATAAAACTTAATTTCTATATATAAACTAAATGCTTAATTACCAGTACGTAAAAGATTAGACACTGATTTATTCTAACCTGAAAGTGTTCACTCTCCTCTGAATTTGTGCATGAAAAGTTGAGTCTGTACGTAGTGTAACTGTCAAGACTAGAAATAACTTTGTCTACAACATAAAATAAAAGTATTAATGGTGACAAAAAGCCATCACTGAAACAGACTGTGCAAGGAATTTCTTTAAGGCATTAATCAGCCCTAAACCTGATTAAGTGTCTAATTGGCTTGATTACTAGTGGCAAGAAAACATGTGCTGTATACCTGTTCATGATAAAAGAGTTATAGAGGCTTCAGGAGAGCTGAATAGGCAAGATGTTTAGAAAACTAAAAGCAGTATTTTCTAGACCAAAATTATCACCTGAGGAAGCAGAGTGCAAGAATGAAGGTGTCCCTCCACCACCCAAGGCATCTACAGGCCAGGTACAGTTTTTATTGTTTAGTATAGACTCAGTAATACTACCTTTTGTTTAGAAATTATTTACGTAAGTAAACGCCAAAGGTTAGATTTTCAAACATACTTACTGCTCATGGTATCAATTTTTATTTAGCAAAATCAAATAAATGGCTTTATTCCCCATCCCACATTTTCTTTAGGAAGAAAATATAGATTTCCTCCTTTTGCAAGTTGCTTTCCAAATAGGGCTAACCTGAAATAGTCAAGCTTATGAGAGGTCTTGTTCCCTGCTCACAGAAAATGTCAGTATATCCTTTCTCAATCTTAGAATGGAATAAGATATGTATCAGCCTGCTTCCTGGTAACTGTGGGAAAGGCAAAGTAATTTAGTAGCTTTTTTAAGAAGCATTATATTTGGCTTGGTTTTATTAATATAACTCCTGTTTGAAAAATACAGTAAGTCATATTAGTCTACAGTCTATACTTTTTATTTAGTAGCTCTTCATTGTAAAGTTAAGGGGGTTTTTGTTTTTTTAATGGAATATTTTTAAATGAGACCGAAAGGTAGATACTCCTTCAGTTGTTACCTTTGCATTTTTATCTTTCCTCAATAATGTCCTATGGAGTGTTTTGGTTTTTTCTAGCTTGACATAATCAAAACTTTACAAGGCAAAATGGCAACAATTTAGGATTTCACCAAATAATTTAGAAAGTGAAATGAGTTCTTTAGTGTCAGCCTGATCTATTAATCTGAATTCATGCTTAATGAAACAATTGAAATGCCACCATTATAAAGTTAATTTTAACTAAGCAGTCTCTTTTAACATGTTCACAATGGTCAAGCATATACAAAGACTCTGACTTAACTTCTGGGAGCCTTGATTTACACGTACAAGTGTTCCATAAATTTTACAGTTTTAAGTAAAACTGATGGAAACATAAATGTTCAGAAGACTGAATAATTTCTAGAACTGATGTTTTTCTGAGAGCTCATAGGTTTATACAACCTCAAGAAGAGGTACAGTTTAATCCAGCCCAACTACAACTCAAATTTGATTTGTCATTATTATAAACATGCAAAAACAAATTGTTTGATGAAACGGCATATCCATACTGCCATCCACACAAAATGGCAAAAATGTCTATTAAAACTTCCTATGCTGCAGATCTGCAGGCAAAGTATTGTTCATGCTTCTTTTAAAGTTCTGCTCATCAGTTTTCTTGGGTCAATGAAACATTGCCTTGAAAGAAGAAAAATCCTGAATCTCAGCAGCTGACTTGTGTGCAGCCTGATACCTCACTTAAGAAACTGCTCTAGGAAAATATATATATTTAGATTTTCCTGGACCCAAGGCTTACTCTTTTCACCAGAATAATTCCATATATCAGCACAACACTCAGATTATATCACCATCAGCCTCCACTATTTTAGATACTGTTAAGATGGAGGCAGATGAATGGGTCAAGCATTAAGACATTTTCTGCCTGCAAGGACATACCATCTAAAGAGAAAAGAAGAAATGTACACAGTATCTGGTAACTGTAGAGCACTATTCTCACACTAATGTTCTTATGCTATCAGAAGGAAGCCTGAAACAAAGAAAACAACCTTTACAACAAAACATCCTGCAAGTACCTCTAGTATGCATAGAGATTGATTGGGGTTTTAATTTTAATTTTTATATATATATCTAATGTAATTATTTATATATATATGTACATCAGAACTTCAGTACCAGATTCTCTGAATAAAAGCAGACAGGAAAAAAAAATACTTTCATAGAAAAAGACAAACTCCAAATTAATATCAGAAACTCAAAGAAAGAGAAGGTCATTGAGTTTGGAGGGGCAGGGGAGGGGAAGTTGCATGAAGACCTGAAGTCTCCTAAAGTCAAATAATTTTCCATATGCTTATACTGATATCTTTCTCTGTTAATCACCATGGTAAACACCAGGCATATTCATTCTGGGCTAACAAATGCTTATGGTCCTGAATAGCACTATGCTGTTGCATAGTAGTGAACACCTAAAACTCCCCATGCACTTCTCACTCCCTCCCCCAAGGGTCACTCTGTCAAAGCCAAGATGAACCAAGGTACAGGTACATGAGGACTTAGTTCATGAATCTAAGCCAGTAAGTGTGGGAGGAAGTTAATTTTTTTCTGTGAAAGTTGCTACTGTCTCTATATTTTGTAAAGATAGAGATCTGTCATTGTGGTAAGGTAACTCTAACAAAGGTGTATTAGCCCAGCAGAAAGTTTAGGCAGAAGAATGACTAATTCAGAGATGCAGACTGCCTTGTAAGTGGCAGCACTGAACAAATCAGTCTTGACAACATGAAGGAGGCTCTGGGAACATGCAACAGCAGAACTCCAGGCTAAGTAACTGGGTTTGCACAGCAGATGTGAAGACATGAGTTTTTTATTTCAGCATCCAAGTCCTTTTGTGAACCTATCTGGAAAGTCTTGTCCAAGAACACACACACAACGCCCAGGAATGAAGCTCAGTGTATGTCAACTTGGTTAATCAAATTCCTAGGAGAATGTTGTAGACATCAAACCATCCTTATAATTCTCAACGATGAGCATAGACAGTTTGTAATCTTGTTTATTTTTTTAAGGGTGAAAATAAAAAGCCAGATGAACCACAGAAAGCAGAACCTGTACCAAAGGAAGAAGGTCAGTATTTATGAGTATTCAAAGATCATCTGGACAAAATATACATACACTATATAGGGCTGTAAATAAAATTTTTCTTCTTTCAAATGCTCTCCCAGGTGCTGATCTTGGTTTTAATTTGTGGAAGAAATTAAGAACTTTGAATTCCCATTGACCCCAAACCAATGATTTGTTACAGAAATATGAGCACTATTCAACAATAATAAAAAGCAACAAGCTTTCAAGCACGCAGTCCCTTCATGAGCTTGTCCACTTTAATTAGCTAGTCTAACAAATTATTTCCTCCTACAGTAAGTTGACTTCTTAGAAACCTTACTTTAAAATAAAGATATTTAGTAGCTTAAGAAAGAAAACTGCATATTTTTAATATTTCTTTTGGGTATACTTCTCATATGTATTAAAAAACTGCAAACATGAGACAGACTTTAAACTATCTGACATTTAAATCTTTCATTGAACAGCCATTCAAAACTTCTTCAAAAAAAGTGAACAAACAAATAATTAAAAAACCCAACAATTCCATTAAAAAGGATTTGCCATCACCATTCAGAAGACATCCAGGACTAGAACACAGGAACATAAAGCTCAGGGCAGTAATACAAGCTAATTATTTGCCTAAGCAGCTGGTTGCCGAAAACAGTGGCAGCTGGCCATGGCTGTTCCGCCCTCCTGTTCCCTCACCTCCCAATAGACAAGCCTGTTTTGCTTATACCAGACCCAGAATGACTGCTGCAGCAGCTACCAAAATAAAAGCTCAGCATGGGTGAAGCAACAACTATTGCTGGACTATTTTCCCTCTTCCCTCCCTCACAGCATCACTGGTGCAGCCCTTTCCTTTTCCATCCTCCAGTACTGGAGAAAAACACCAAGTCCATTTTTCCTGTCACCTCATGTTTTCCTTTGGGACAACAATTCAGGTTCATTTCACTGGAGCAGCAAAGCAAAAGCTGAGGAACCTCCAGCTTTCTGTGATAAAGATAATTTAAGGAGAGAGGAACAACTGGAAAAAGACTACAAGGAAACTTGCATAATCCTTACTTGTGCTTTGTGCAATCATAACAAGTATCACAATTCCTTTGCTCATATAATGAAACTTTAAACAAAGTCCATTTAATGCAATTATCTTGTTATATAATGGCTGTAGCACTAAATCAAGAGAAAACAAAATCTGACATGAATTAACTGTAGCAATAAGCCAACAATGAAAAAAAACAAATCCGATGTTTCGTGGCTTTTTGGCAACACTAAATCACAGATGCTATCCCATGACAGAACTAAGTATCATTATAGAAAATTTTTTTGTTTCCATCCAAAATCTGATCTAATTTTACAGATTAATGTAATTCATTACTCTATATTTTGGGATACTAAACTACTTTTTTCCCCCCCCTTCTAAAATATAAGATAAGTGGTGGCATAGAAGCAACTATCTCATCAATTACTTTAAGAAAATATAATAACATGGTTAGGCTCCATGTTTGTTTGGGTTTTTTTTTTAAATCCATAGTTTTCTGGAAAGTGCTTCAAATCTCATTTTCAAACAGCCACAAGACAGTTTCTCCTTTTACTTGTGGGCATTAATGAGTTAGATAGACAACAGCTATACAAGCCAGAGAACTTACACAGGCACCACACCTCAGAAGAAGTTTATGAATTCCAGCACCCTGTACATAAGTCCTCACCATCTGAGGTGAATAAGGAACTCCATTATCTCTGGGCAGAAAAGTGAGGCTGGTCTCAAGGGGTTCACAGGAAGGTCTAGATGAAAACTCCTGCAAATCTTGGTGAACTTTGTATCATCAGACCTAAAATCCTGTGGACAGCTGCTAGAAGAAGAAAATAAGAATGCCTGTGGGTAAGCAAAGCACAAGAGACCAGAGAAAACATTTTGCAGTGTATGTACAAATTTGGAGAGAATTATTAATGCACAGCCAGGGCTCAAGTAACACTAGTTAAGGGAGATCAGTTAAACAGAGTAGTTAAAACTAGTTAGAGAAAACCCTTTCCAAGATCTCTCATTAGTGTCTCTGGTACAACCAGAATAAAATAGACCAGTAAAGCCTCTAATCATAGTTCCATTTTGCAGCTCCATTGTCCTGAAAAACAAACCAACAGACTGAGTAGATCTTATCTTCACCCCCTTCTTCTCACATGGCCAAAACCAGCCATCACCTTCTCCCTTTCTGCTAGCACTTCACAAGGCAGCATGATGTTCCCAACACAGATGAGAACTCAGCAGGAGGCACAGTTGGAGTCTGTTTGGTTAAAACTTGGCCATTTACATCACTCAGCAACACCTGGTACTTTTGGCTTCTTTATTGGCTACTCATTGCCTCATCTCCACCTCCTCAGTTGCCCTCTCTCTCACTAGCTTGCTTTGTGATTAATTCTCTGCATAATTAATTTACTCTGTAATTAACTCTCTGTGCTTAGTCAGTTTGTTCCATAACGGATTCATTTTTTAATTTTTTCCCTGCATTTCTTCATGTACTTAACAAAGTGTGATTCACCTACTTACAGGTTTTCTGTGATATTGAATCCGATTGCTATAGTTTTTTTGCATATCTATCATCTTCCATAACTGACTGGCTCTACAAATGCTTCACTTGTTTTACACACTGTTGTTCAATAGCTCTGTTGGTGGTTATACTATTTAGAAGGCCACATCCAGCCTCCACCTGCTAGCTGATGTCTGCATTATCATTTTCTGTATCACAATTTCTTTTGTCCTCCTAGCAGATCCTTCCAGTATGATTCTTTCCAGCTCATCCTTTTTCTTTCCCTTTCTCTAAACACTCTCAGTACCACATTTAAGTACTGCTTTTCTGAAGTCTGTCCTCATCTTCTCACTTTTCCCTTACTAGAAACTGGCCTTTTTCCAATATTCCGGTTTTTGGTCTTTCTACTTCTATTAAATCAACATGTGTCTCAAAGATTTTTTCCAGATTCACAGACATATTTATACAGCTTTTACCAAAGTCCCTATTGTCATCGCTTTGTTCTTGGTAGGACTTGAGTGAGAAAGCTAGACTAAAACTATCACAGGTATTTCTATCCATGCTACAATTGCACCTCTGGATCATAATGTAGACAGAACCTTCCATCTGGGAGATTACCTATTAATTTTCAGTGATATTTAGTATCTTCAGAGCCTAGATGCTTTGGAAAGTACACAGAGGATATATAAAAGGTTATATACCTGCCTGCAAATTAAATGCAAGTGCCATTCTATAGTGCATGAGATTTTGGTGCTTTTGACAGAGTCAGAAAATCTATATCCTAAGTGAGAAGCCCAAACAGAATTTAAAAAAAACAAAACAAAACAGAACAAAACCACCAACCAACCAAGAATTTTAATCAACATCCTTGAATGTGTAGTACCTCAAAGGAAAGGCTGCTCAAAAGGAACTTCAGTCCACTCCAGACTCTCTCCCAGTGAGTACACTTCTGTTTAGGTACTCGAGGAACATTCACTTTTCTGCTAAGTGTTTAACTAAAAAAAGAAAAGCAGCAGAGGCTGCTGATAACTGCCAGCTTTCATGTATTAGCCTAGCTGGTTTACCTCCACTCTTTCATAATAAGGGAGTTCAAACCCGTATCTCTCACATTCCAGTAGAGTTCCCTAACTACCCACGTAAGGTCTAGACTAAAGAGATGTGGGAGGAAATTCTGTAGCCTTCCTAATTGCTGGGCCATCGTGCAGAAAAGAATGCAAAAACCTGTGAAGTCTGAGAAGATGGAGTACAACACGGAGCCTGGAACTAACCTGGAAGTTAACTGAAGCACTAACCTTGTAGGAGGAATGAAGAACATTGATTTCAGTATTCATTTATATTACAACATGGTTGAATACTTTAAAAAAGGAAGAAATAATTCTCACAATGGGTATTTGACCCTGTTGCAAATAAACAAGGCCCAGAGCCAAGATTTCCTCTTCTGAGAGGAAAGCGTTGATCACTAGCTGCTATATAAAAGATAGTCACTTCCTCTTCCTGTAGATAGAAATAAAGCAGATATATTTATTGAGGGCACCAAAGTCCTGTTCCTGTGAAACCCCAGCTAATTTTGGCTAATTAGGCACCAACTAACTCTACATGGACTACAACTGAGTTACAAGCCTCTGAGAAGGGAGATTTGAATTAAATGCGAAATCTCACAGCTAAAACCTGCCTTTGGCCTGTTATGAAGCTGGCTCTTAAGCTGCTTTACAAAACCTGTCCCCTAACACCTCGAAATCCTGGGTTAAATAAGTGGTTTGTATTTCAAAAAATACAAATCAGGTACAGCATTTTGATATAATATGCTGCACCTCAATGAACCAAACCTGTCAATGCAAAGAGACTTTTAAATAATAATCTTATTCCTTGTCTTCTTATCCTTTATACTCTTCACTGGCACTTAGTCAACAGGCGGCTATTATTCCCATAAAATGTGTTTTTTCAAGATTACCAAGAATTCGAATATGTTAAATCAGACTGCTTCCACTCCTGCTCATGTAAAGTCTTTTAATTCATTTCAGATCTTCCTTTTTCAAGTGAGTGACAGGGTTAAATGCTAGGAAAATAAACCCAACTTCTTATGCAATCTTTCTTTCTTTACATGGAAAATAAACTTTTATAATACTTTTGTTAGCCACTGAAGTTGAGGCTTGAGTTAAGATGGACCTACTTACTGATTATTTTACTTCAACCCCACTGATTTCTGAACTCTTTTCCCCTGCACAGAGCATTTGTTCAAAAAATTTTGCTTGGAAAGACACAAAGGTGTGTATTTTGTAATGTCAGAGCTGAAGCCTCTTCTCTCCTTTGTCCATAGGTTTCCTGTGTGTTTATTTTTCTTGACATCTTCATGATCCTATAGCCATTTTTCAAATATTTACAGAGATAGCTCAAGAACGCCTCTAGGAGGCAAGGACAATCAGGAAAATTATTAACTATGCCAGAAGTATCCCAGGAAGTTTGTAGACCAGTTCTCTCATTCCCATGCTACTTCTTCAAATGCAAAGTCAGTCTTTACTCCCGTTATTTAAGAGAACATGCTCTCTTTGTTATTTGGCAGGTGATAACATTTAAGAGCCTATTTGAGAGTCTAACCCATTTTGAAACTTTTAATATTTTGCAAAAAGAGGAAATGACAAAAAAAATCACTGATTTTAAGTGCTTAAAATTATGTTTCTAAGGGATATATGTCACTGAGAGAGCTAAAAAGCAGATTATTCAAGCATTAGCCACTCTGCCTCCTGCTAGCAAGCTCTACCCATGTCTTTATGCAGTTTCCCATCTCAAACAATGCTTTCTAACCTCAAGTATTTCCATGCACCATTAAGATTGCCAACGTTGTTGTTTGTGTATTAACTAAAATAGTTTTATCGTATGAGCACAAACACCAAGCTACACAAGGTTTTCAGGCAACCATTAAATATACATATTTAACAGAAAAATGACTTCCTCTGGCTAATGACTAATTCTCTTCTGTGTTTCTGCTAAGTATTGAGAAGCTGATCAAGACACTTAAGGCCAATCAGATTTTCAGGACTTTTTTCTTTACCGAAGGCGTACAAAAGAACAACATTAAATGTTCTTTAAATAAAGATTGCCTACATTAATCCTGGTAACAAACATCAGAACTGAGTGTTAAGGTTTACAACTGTATTACATACATAGCAAGTCAATTAACTATAATTAGTACGACACTATCATTGTGAGTTAATATAGTATTTTTTAAGCATCAGTTTATTTTAAAATGCCTACATTTTTTAAAAAGTCACTAAGAAGTTAGCAGTAGAAAAACATATTTGAAAACATATTTAATTCATATAAAATACACACTATACTAGGGTGTTGTAATGGAAATATTGCTTACACCAAAGAAAAAAACTACAAGCGAGCCAACATTTTGTAAATGGTCATGTAAAACAATATATTGTGGATTCAAGATGAAGTGCGACTATGTCAGATAATAATCAAGTTGTGCTAAACTGTGCTTTTGTACAGCCAAAAGAAGCAGCCCAGGGAACTCTCTGCTTTTTATATGAGACCCATAAGTAACTGCTAGCTATTAAAAGTTCTACATTCACATATGACCAATGAGTCCAGAAAATGAGAGGAAGCATGGATAAGATACTGGTCAGACTTGCTAGTATAAGGCAATGGGGCTGGCTGGGAATTCTGGGGAAGAAAGTCTTCCCCTTCTGAAGTATGGCAAAGCAAAAGCTATGGAATACATTTAACTGCTACTATCTAGCTGCTGACATTTATTCATATCTTTATCTCTAAAAACTAATCTTTCATTTGACATTTTGCTTCTCTTCATTTTTTCAATAAGGATAATACATTTGTGATGCTAAAGGTCAGTTATTATGGCTAGGGAACGTGTACCTGGACGTAACTGATCCAAGAAATAGAACTTTTAAAGCCAGCCTAGTAACTGAGAGATTTATGGTTTATTACTTTCTGGAAAAAAGTCCCTTCAGACTGGCTGACTGCTCCAGAGGCACAGCTCCTGATGCTGAATAACCAGTAAGGCTGGTGGTCTCCACAGCACAAAGTACTTTCTTCCCCGTCCCTAAGCCTCCTGCTGCTGTTTGCACAGACGGAAGTGGGGGTCAGATAGGAGAAAAGAGCCTGTTTGGTCAGGCAATCTCTTCCCTTGCTCTGAAGAGCAGGCTGGTGTCACATCCCAATTTCTCAGGACAATGACTCAGGTTCACCAACTCCCAGGTCAGGATTAAGGTGAAATGACACCAGGGATCCTTTAACTCACAAAACTCAACTTTTATTCACTCACAACAAGAATTGGCATGAAACTACACCATTAAACCATGTAACGTGCTAACCATGGTCACCAAACATATACTGCAAGCCTTGCTTATTTGGGGATCAATGCAGGAAGAAAATGAGACCCCTTCTGTTGTGTCATGAGGTTCAGAGCAGACCCCCTTGCTTTCTAGACTCCTTCTCAGAGAGGAGCCTAGGGGTGGCTGGATCCACTCCGAGTCCCAGACTTGGTCATCAGTTTATGTCTAAAGGGATGAGGTGTGGGGATTGTGAAAAAAAGACAGAGAGAGAGAGAAAGAAAAGAGAAAGATTTCACCAGCTGGGTCCAGCATTGGTGCAGCCAGGCTAGAGGTCCAGTTCCAGAGGGCATGCGCACATGGGGCTTCAATTTGTGTCTTTCGATAATCTCCTTGCCCCTCCTTTGGGCAAGCACACAAACTGATCAGGCTAATTAGGTGTCATGAGGGGTTTTTGCTTTCAGAACCTTCGGGAAATGGGTTGGTGGACTTGAGGGTTATTTGGGGAGTAACTTCTCCCTCCCTGCAGGCATGCCTGTTGCTTGACCTCTGGCCATGCATGGTGAGCTGCCCTGCTCAGTGTATTAGAACACAGAATTGCGCATCCTCCGGCATGCACTCCACGCCCTGTTGTCCTGTGGCCAACTGGCTTCTCACCTGGGTTTCATCATTGTTATGCAGAACTTGCCCCGCCACAATGTTTGAGACATTAACTCTTTCAGTCTCTCACAGCTGGCAGCTCAGCACCTCAGTCTCCACGTTGACCTTTGGAGGGAATAAGAGGAAGGAGCTGTTCTAGCCAGGCTGGAGGGGTGACCATTGTCTTTTGCAAATCTAGGGCTTTTGAAGAACACCAGTAACAGCAGGAATAGGAATGGGAAGTACAGTAAATTATTAATTAGTGTAAAATGACTGACTTAATCTGCCCTTCCGTTTTCTAAGTACTTACTATGTTAGTAAGTAACATTTTATGCTCTGCCAGTGGAAGGATCACGATAATATTCATGGCCACAAGATAACACTTATCTCAGTGGATCCATGAGGTTTTAGAGTCCTTTGCTGGCATTGCCTATTGCCAGAAGAGAAGTCAGCAACACCTCTGTGGGGCTAGGCCTATGAAAGAGATTTTTGGATCCACCAATACTTACATACACTGAGTGAAGGCTTTAGAAGAATCAAACTGATTATGGCAAGAAGGGCAACTCTGCAGTGCTGTGTCCTGGCATTGACAAATCTACCTATACCAACAGCTTCCTCTGTGGAAAAAGGTCCTTAGGACTAATGCCTACAGTTTTAGGACAGTGTGTATAGTGCTAAATCTTAGAAACATGACAGTGGAGTTGGTCCTACATAAGCAGGTTTAAACTAAAAACAACTTTGCCATGTCTTCCAGTGTTATGCTTAGCCTCACGGTATTCTGCTTTTTGCAAAGCTTGAACTCCTGGTTTCATGTGATTATTACACAGTTTTAATAAAAACCCCAACATTTAGCCTTTTGAGTTGCAGAGGAAGAAAAATCTAAATTATCAATCAAAAAGGACAGATAAGTATTTACTTCCACAGATAAGTAAAGTATTCTCTTTTTTGCTCCACTACAGGAATGGGAAATACTCTGCTATGGGCTATTTTGCAAGTGTGTGTGTGTGTGTGTATGGTGGTAGGAAATCAAATTAATTTGGAAAGACTGTCAAGGGTCTCTGTCCAAAATTGTGAAGTGAAAACTGAAGATAAAAACTGCTTTATGGAAACAGGAACAAGAGAGCTGAGCAGCCTTGGAATAAGTTGGATATACTCCTCCAACATGCAGAGATCTTCTGGCTACTCTAACCTAATCCTGCAATACTATTCCAATGTTATTTTACTGGAAGTATGAAAATAGGGGACAAGAATAAACAATGAAAGTTCAGTAATACTAACTTTCAGCTGGGAGCATCATCAACCTGCCTAAGATAACACAGGTAAAAGACTGACATCCCACCAATAGTCTTTTTTATTACTTTTTTGCCTGGCCTAAGTCTCTCTTGGAACAACAAAGACCTGTGGAAAATCAGAAAAATCTGAAAGACTAAGAGAGGGAAACAAATCAATTTTATAACCTGCATTGTGTTCCTTGCTCCTTGCTATCCTAGGCAGATCACTGGTATGATGAAGTTTCAGTGGGCCTCTGAAGTTAACCAGCTATCTTTTTGAGGGATTCCATCAAGCAGTGTTTTGCCCTCAGAGATATACTACCACAACTGGCGCTTTTCCCTTCCATCTTAAAACAGAACCAGCAACACTTACCCCAAGTCCATTTTAAATTATGTTATTCTTATGGGGAGTCCAAATGATCTAGAATACGTAGACACCAGTGGGCTGCATTCCTCAACTGCCACTGCTAATACCTTGGCAGCTTTACCTACTTATATTCCAATATAATGGAAATGGAAATCATTTAGAAGAATTCAAATCCCTTATTTTGTTGAGTAAGTATGGATCTATCTGGTTTGAAAATTGCTTTAGATGTTAGTGCCTCAGCATAGTTCTGGCTCCTTTTTCTCATGATTTCTTTACCATGACCAAAGTTATGTAAAGCCAATAGAAGATTTCTTTGTTGTCCCGTAAGCTTTGCCATCTACCTGATGGATCTGTTCTTCTAGAAACCAATTGTTGTACTCTAAATGTTCCCTAAAATCACTACCACATTGTTCTTAAAGGCATTCTTTTGGGGCTGGTCTCATAAGTCAGGGGAGTATAAGCTAGATTTAAGCAGCAAAGAGCGAATAGGGGTTTTTAAATGTGACTATAAGGACAGCCCACACAATTTCACACAGAAAGAAACAACTAAAACTTGACACACAGCTGGCAGTGGTGTTAGGCTGTGATATCCTAATCCTTAATGCAAGTAAGTCCTGTGCTGGTCCTGGAGATTTATGAACTCTAAAAACTTGTGGAAATTTGGAATATTCATGGGATTACAATGTTTTCCATCAGTTTGAGTCCAGTCAGCATTTAATGGCTGGTGTAGGTTCAGACCTCAGACTGAATACCTTGAGAATATCTAGGAGGCTGAGAAGCCATTATCCTTCTGCAATGGGATGCTTATGTGCAAGCAACATATATTTTTTATTTTGTGGTCTTCTCTTCCAATACACATGTTGTCATTCCAGAGATGGATTGTCTTATTCAGGAGCCTGTTACTCTAGGTAGTGTGTCTATACTGGCACTTTGTTTCAGGTGAAGAATGCCCTTCTGAAACAAATCTCCTGATTGTCCCCCACTGTGCTCTGTTTTTTCACCAAAAAAACCCTCTAGGAATGCATGACTGGATTCCTTTAGAATAAAACTAAACCAGAAGAAGCACGTCATGAGTAAACCTACTTTACTCATGCTGCTGATGGTCATCCATTTCAGAGGATCACAATAGACCTGGTTTGAAATACAGCTGCCTCAAACAAATATAGATTGGATGCCAGGCCTTCAGCACCATTTCACTGTTCTGATTGCTCCTATCAGGTTGTATTCTCTGCTAGTATAGATGTAACTAGGGGCAATTACTATTACAAAGAAAATTCCTAAAGTGAGATAATTACAGAAATTTTGAGATTAGCCTTTCTTTCACTGTTGAGTACATGGCTTTTTGGCTGGGGCCGTCAGGGCAGGGAGAACTGGGAAACTACAAACCATGAATTCAGAAGGGAGCAGAAACCTCAGCAAGTGCTGAAATTTTGGGCTCTTGCATCTTTTTTCTAGATCACGTCATGTTGACCACAAAACCACAGCAGGACTACGTGCCAAGTAAAGCACAAAGTCAGTAGCATCATTTGTAGAGATCCCCTAGGGAAAGAGTTAAATAGAATTTTAACAGGTTAAGGTTTTGTAGCAAGACCCACAAATGAGTCAGTTATAAATAGGTCCAAACCCCCTTTATTTTCTGTAACTGCAGCTCCTCTGCCATTTTCTTACAGAGGATGTCTATGAAATTCCTAGGAGAAATAAATTTTATTTCACTATGAGAATGTGTTCACTGTGCTAGAAACCTGAACCTGTTTTAAAATTCTCCTTCCTAAAAAAAGCCTTTTTGACTGGAACTCCCAGAAAAGCATTTTGAACTCCTGTAATCAAATGGTAAGAAACTCTTTCATCCTCTCTTGAATCTTCCTGGGGACAGGAATGGCAACAGTCCTCTTTGGAGTCCTCACTTTCCTGAATGTGTGTTATTCTGTACCTTGGAAATTCCCTGGCAGATCCTTCGGGTAAGATGAAACATTCCCTAGTGTTATATTTTCAACAGACTTTTCCTCAAGATAGTGCTGCAATACTAACTGCTGAAGAAAGGAAACAATAATCTGCATTTCCATTAAGTGGATGAGATACTGTTATCAATTTAAGTCATAAATTGAATCGAATATCAGAGTTTTAAATGGAATTCCTCACAAAATTCTTCCCAGCCTACAGGTGATAAGTAGTACAAATCCTGCAGACTGTCCACTCATACTTAATAGTGCTACATTTCCCCAAGGGACTATTTGAAAATTAACCCCTGAACTTGCTGTCAAAACCCAGCTGACGTTGGGTAACATGGATTTCTTTGCCTTCTCTTCAGTTCCTTGTCTGACTCTGGCTTGAGTATTTCTGGCGTCCACAGATACCTCTGTCTAGGTCTTGTCTTTGATCCTGTTTAAGAAATTAATTCCTGTAAGAGTAGCAGGGCTCACACAGGGTGTTCTCGCTTCTTAACATAAATACTAAGAAAAAATGCTAGAAATGCCCCACTGGTCCTGTAATCAATTGTCCATCCAGTAAAAGTCTGAAACTCAGCTCAAGAAACATTGCATCTGTTCCTAATAGATGCCTGGAAGAAAATATTATCCCAAATCTGAATAAATGGTGGTAGGAGGGTAGTTTGGTTTATCAAGTGCTGTAAACAAACTGACCTGCTGTCCTTCACTAAGTTTTGTTTCAATGCCATTTCAAGCAACCACCTTCCAGCTGAGCAGCTTAACAGTTTACCGGTGTAACTGCTTTTACCCCTCTGAAATGAATAACAACTCTCTAAATATGGAGATTAACTATCAGAAGACTAATCTTACACTATCTATCCAAAATACTCAAGGTCTGATTTTCTTTGAGCTATCTTGAATTTAAAATACAGCATACACAACAGGCTCCTGATTTATTTGCTATGATGTTTTGCTGCCAAGCTTTTTCCTGTATAATCATATTACTTAAAGTATTTATGAAGGCTGAGCTTGTTCCTCCTTTATGCAAAGTGTCAGACTGATGAGAGCTTTCAAATTATTTGTCATCATGAAAATTTAAAATAAAAATATAGGATTAATTGTAAAAATTAATCACATAAGGCCACTTAAATGGCAAGAGACTATACAATTTGCATAGTTTGTTTCAAACTCTACAAACTTCCCACTTAAACTGCTTTAAAAAAGCTACTTCTAACAAAAAAGAAGAAATAGACTAGCCAAAGTTCTACACACTCACATCCCTAATGATATATTTAAATCATAATTTACTCAGCAACAAACAGGACTGTCATGGCAGCTGAAGCAAAAAGAGGTTTAATGCAATTCAAATACTGGAGTATAAATAATGTCATTAGCATTTCTATGCATAAGCAAACAAGCTACACTTAATTTTTCTTCCTGTATTTCACAAGGCATTTCTGGAGAGATCTATCTATCTGTCCTCTACATATTTTTTTAAATAAGCACACACTAAAATTGTATCTTACTGCATGAGTTCGTGTTGCTTATAAATATATAAGAGCTCTGTATTGACCATTGTTGAGCTGGTTACAGATGCATCTAGTTTAAAAACCACAAATAAGTTACGTATTCTAAAAGGAACACTCACCATAAACATGTTCTGTAAAGCTGGCACTAAGATTGATTTAAGCAGGAAATTATTCAAAGATCAGGTCCCAGAATCAGTATCATGTAATGCTTGTCCACTGAAGAAATAATGGCAGCCAAGCTGTGATTCCTCCAAAAGTATTATCATAATTCTTTTAAAATTGATATTCAAAAATTAAAACCTTTTTTCTAGATGCAGTACCAGCAAAAGAACCTGAGCCTTCAAAAACTGAAAAATCAACTGAACCAGCTAAGGCAATTCAACAGGAACAACATCAGCTCAATGATGGGAAAGAAGATGCCAAGTGAGTAAATTCAATTAAAAAATTTGAAGCTTTTTTTCAGACATCCTGACTTAACATTTCTGTGTGCCATATTTCAGTTCATTAAATGTCCCTCCTGTCCTATAAGGATCTGAAGAGCTTTATTTGATTTCTAAGGCAACCATATATATGAGGTATTCATTTAGTATGTGCTTTTGATATTTTGTTGTGAACATCATCCTAAATTGCAGGAATGAGGAAAAGGATTTGCTCAACTACACTTATATACTAATTCTAACAATGCTGTTGCTCAGTTATTATTACTCTACCTTAGCAAAGAATAAGTTCCAGGATTCTGCCCTGAATAGCTGGAATGTTTGTCACATCATTCTGACTTAAAAGCTTTTTACCCTGCACATTTGTTGCTGAATTACACCATTAAATCAGTATTACTCTGCACAACCAGAGGATTAAGACTGTCTCTTCCTGAGAAGAGACAAATAAATTAAACAGTAATGTTCCTTCAGGGGAAAATCTAGGGTCATTCAACCTTTGGAAAAAGTTTAGGTGACTGTTTGTTTTGCTAAAATAGAAATAAATATGAAGTCCAGAAAACAATAGTCTTGGAATAGCCTACATTCATTACAGAAGCATAGATTCATAGAATCATAGAATTGTTTAGGTTGGAAGGAACGTTTAAAGGTCATGTAGTCCAACCCCCCTACAATGAGCTGGGACATCCTCAACTAGATCAGGTCGCTCAGAGCCCCGTCCAACCTGACCTTGAATGTTTCCAGGGATGGGGCATCTACCACCTCTCTGGGCAACCTGTTCCTGTGTTTCACCACCCTCATCGTAAAAAATGTCTTCCTTATATCCAGTCTAAATCTACCCTCTTTTAGTTTAAAACCATTACCCCTTGTTCTATCACTACAGGCTCTATTAAAAAGTCTGTCCCCATCTTCCTTATAGGCCCTCTTTAAGTATTGAAAGGCTGCAATAAGGTTTCCCCAGAGCCTTCTCTTCTCCAGCCTAAACAACCCCAATTCTCTCAACCTTTCCTCACAGGAGAGGTGTTCCATCCCTCTGATCATTTTTGCAGCCCTCCTCTCGACCCACTCCAACAGGTCCATGTCTTTCCTGTACTGAGGACTCCAGAGCTGGATGCAGGACTCCAGGTGGGGTGTCACCAGAGCAGAGTAGAGGGGCAGAATAACCTCGCTTGACCTGCTGGCCATGTTTCATTTTATGCAGCCCAGGATATGGTTGGCTTTCTGGGCTGTGGCTGCACTCAAACCCACTGTCTGTGTCACTGATTAAACAGCTATTAAACAGCTTCATAGAACAGCTCAGGTTGGAAGACTGCTCCAGAAGGAATGAGGTCCAAACTTCTTCTAAGAGCAGGACAAATTTAGAGGTTAGACCCAACTCCCAAATTAGATCAGGTTGCCTAGAACTTTGTTCAGTATAATTGTGAATGTGTATCTCCAAGAATGGAGTTTCCACAGTTTCTCTGGGCAATCTGCTCCATGGTTTGACTATGCTTATTATGAAAATTATTACCTTACATATAATTAAATTTTCCTTTGCTCTAACTTGCTTCCGTTGCTTCTCATCCTTTTGCTGTGCACCTCCAAGAACAGTCTGGGTCCACGTTCTCTAGAACCGCTCATTGGGTAGTGGAATACTGCAATTACCTCCATCTACTCAACTTTTCATCTCCAGTCTGAACAAACCTGGCTTTCTCAGCATCTCCTCATATATCCTGTTCTCTAGTCCCCAGTCATCTTAATAGCCCTCTGCTAGTGTTGCACCATGTGGGTAGTGCTTTCCAGGTACAGGGGAGACTACAGCTGGATACAGATGCAAACTCATAAATGTCACATGGAAGGAAATAACGGCTCCCCTTCAATCAGCTGGCTATGCTTTTTCTAAAGCATAGCATGTAGTTAGCCTTCATTGCTGAAAGAACTCATCATCGATTCATATGCAATTTTTTGTCCACCAGGACCCCCAGATCCTTTTATGCAAAGCTGTTTTCTAGTCAGTCAGCTCCAAGTCTTTACTCTTGCATGGGGTTATTCCATTCCAGGTATGGAAACTTGCATTTGCCTTTGCTAAGCTTCATGAAGTTCCTGCCTGTCTGTGCCTACAGCCTGTTGAGATCCCTTTGAGTGGAAATTAATGGATACATTCAGTACAGAACAGGATAGAAACTCCTCCTGCTTGCTTTTGCCTTCTATGATTTTGATTACACTGATGACACAAAGCTAAAGTCTTTACCTGACATAGAGTTATTTAATTTATAGAGAAGATTATCTGTTTCCTCTCCTTCACTAAGACAGACTTTGTACTGCAGTGACAAGGAATAATCAAGCAAAATACTACTGTATACGCCTCTATAAAATAATACATGCAATTAAAAATAACTCTGACTAGAAT
This sequence comes from Haliaeetus leucocephalus, assembly GCF_000737465.1. Taxonomy (NCBI): domain Eukaryota; kingdom Metazoa; phylum Chordata; class Aves; order Accipitriformes; family Accipitridae; genus Haliaeetus; species Haliaeetus leucocephalus. Next base: position 144,467 of record NW_010972675.1, read on the forward strand.
GGCTGGAAATGTTATAAATAACTTGGTAATTTGAATGTGAATCAGTAGGTCAACAATGAAAACCTAGATAAAGCATCTCCTTTTTTGTCATTGTAGGATATATTATTAGATGCTTACAGTTCCACTGGTAAATCCCGTAACCATGGTTAACATGATTACAATATGCTTATGAAACAAAGGGGTATGTTGCTTATTAGTAGAAGACAAAATCCATCTGTTAAAAGGAAATTAAAAATCTTTATGTTAAACCTTCTCCTCTCAGAACCGTTCTGAGTCACTGTCATGTGTGCATCCGGATATATCTAGTCAGTCTAATTTGAGCAAGAGCTTCTAAAAATACAGTAAATCTTTGGTAAATTCTACTGTCAAAACAGTTACCTGCTAAATTCTGCAGCACAGCTTGGAAGGCATAGGGCTGGTGTCATTGCATTGGTATGAAACTAAACTAAACATCTATTATATGACTTTCAGAGGTGGAGGGAGAATAATTTTTAAAATGTGCCTTTGAGAGAATTTAATTCGTTGCCCCTGAAGATTCATGAGAGTCTATTCAGACACTATTCTTGATCAAGGTCACTACCTTATTGAGTCTATGAGTTCAAATTTACTCACTAGAATATTTTTAAGGAGATCAACTGCCTTTATCATGAGAGGAAAGCTAAGTAAATGTGTATGCATATGGAGAATTTGAGTCAAATAGATATATGTAGTCTACAAAAATAGCAGTAAATGAAATGTGTTCAGATCACTCTCCAGCACTGAGGCCAGCTAGAACAATACAAAATGCCTCCTGAAAGAAGTGTCAGTTGTGAACTATCTTTGCTCAATGCCAAATTCTGGGTATTCCCATACCTGGGAATTACTTGGAAAAGTGCCAGTTTGACTATTCAAAACCATATCAAGAACTGTTCATACAACTCAACAAGATAGTCAACTGAGAGTTCCATTGTCCGGTAGTTTCCCCTGTCACTGTTTAATCTACATGTAGATAATGTCCAAATGGAGATTAGTAACAAGCGGTATCCCTTGGGGGTCTGCATTGGGAGCAATACTATTTGATATCTTTATTATTTACATAGACAGTGAGATTGAGTGCACCCTCAGCAAGTTTGCAGACAACACCAACCTGAGTGGTACAGTTCATTCATTGGAGGGAAGGGATGCCATCCAGAGAGACCTTGAGGAGTGGACCCATATGAACCTCGTGAAGTTCAACAAGGCCAAGTGCAAGGTCCTGCACCTGGGTCAGGGCAATCACCAGTATCAACACAGGCTGGGTGATAAATGGATTGAGAGTAGCCCTGCAGAGAAGGACTTAGAGATACTGGTGAATGAAAAATTAGCTATGAGCTTGCAATGTGTGCTTGCAGCCCAGAAAGCCAACAGTATCCTGAGCTGCATAAAAAGAAGTGTGACCAACAGGTCAAGGGAGATGATTCTGCCCCTCTACTCCACTCTCATGAGACCCCACATGGTATAGTACCTCCAGCTCTGGGGTCCTCTGTACAACAAAGGCATGGACCTGTTAGAGCAGGTCCAGAGGAGGGGCACAAAAATGATCAGAGGGATGGAACACCTCTCCTATGAGGAAAGGCTGAGACAGTTGAGGTTGTCCAGTCTGGAGAAGAGAAGGCTCCAGGGAGACCTTATTGCAGCATTTCAATATATAAAAGGGGCTTATAAGAAAGATGGAGAGAGACTTTTTTCCAGGCCCTGTAGGGACAGGTCAAGGAGTAATGGTTTTAAACTAAAACTGAGTAGATTTAGATTAGATGTAAAGAACAAATTTTTTTGTGATGAGGGTGGTGAGACAATGCTTGCCCAGAGAAGTTGTGGGTGCCCCATCCCTGGAAGTGTTCAAGGCCAGGTTGGATGGGGCTTTGAGCAACTTGATCTAGTGGAAGATGTCCCTGCCCATGGCAGAGGGGTTGGACTAGATGATCTTTAAAGGTCCCTTCCAAACCAAACTATTCTATGATTCTATGATACTGTTAGGGAAAGAGCCATAATTTGGTTGGTTGAATGAATTCAAGGCTGGTGAAATGGTTGGCAGAATTTTCTTAACTGAAATCTCAGATTTCGTCCAGCTGTATTTCAGGGCAGTATCTGAGGGAAGGGGAGATGGGAGCCAAGAGTAACCCCAGCACAAGCAGTGTCCTTATCAACAAGGTGTAGTCCCACAGGGTCTGAACACAGCAAGCAGAGCAGGATCCTAGTAACAGGGTCCATCAACAAGCCAAAGTGATGAACCAGGTTTAGGGTCCATCCAGGGAGCCCAGTTAGGAGAAAAAAGACTGGGTCAGGGACAGGACTGGAGACAAGGCTACAAAATGGCTCCAAATTCCACCCAGGAGACAGCACCAGAGACAGAAATGGAGCTATAGACACCTAGGCATAGCTCAGGCAGTGATTAAGGCCTGAGCTTAAGTGGACATCCCAGGCCCATGGGCAGAGAGTGTGGGTGGAAGTCCCACTGGAGGCTGCTCAGGGCCATTAAGGCCTGTTGGTGTATTCAGGGTCCTGGTACTGTGCTTTGACTTACTTAGATAGACTATTTTTCTATACTATCCTCCAAGAGTGAAAGTTTAATAAAAAGTCACTTGATCTGCACAGTAAGAAATCACCAGTATGCCTGTAGACTGTGAGTGAGATACATAATAAGGTAAGGTTTGTGGATATATATCTGTTCACAATCCATATATATCCAGAGCACCTCAACTTTCATGGAAATTATGTTAACAGAAAAGGTTTCACCTTATCTTCTGTTACTGTGACTTTTAATTTTTTAAAATGCATCTGTGTAAGCCTCAGATACATAGAGTAAGGAAGAGGGAAGAAGGCAGTTGTCCCGTTTGAAACAGCACACTTTTCATTTGGATTAGACCTGTGCCTCTCCATGCAGAATTTCAGGGGGAGGTAATAAGCTTCCATGTAAGGACTTTAAATTTTAAAATCTTAGGTAATACTGTTTTATGAACAATTATACTAATGTAATTAACTTATCTGAAATCAGTAAGACCACTTATATGTATGACAGTTTGCAAGATTGTGCACCAGCTATGTCCTTCTTCAGTTCAGTTGCATTAGAGTAGCTTTTTACTCATGGTGCAGCCTGTATTATCTATTAATAGGAAAACAGGGTTTTTTAACTTCCTCTGAAATAACAAACCATCTTTTCTCTTGCTAAGTCAACAACAGCTTTGACAAAGACTGCATTTACTCCTGAAAATTCCCATAGAAACTGTCCAAAAGAAAAAAAAAAAAATTTTTTCTGGCTTTCCCTCTCAGCACTTCCTCATTTTTAAAATACAGCAGTACATGACGATGGACATTAATAAACAGTAGAAAGACACAGCACTGGTCTCAGCCACCTGAACACTACATCTGAAAGAGGAGACACACAAGAATGGCTGATGTGCCAAGGTGCTGAATTGTGGCCAAGTGACTGAAACTTTTAATGTCTGTTTCCTAATGGCTTAGATAGGATTGCACACGAGTCAACCCTGTCTGCCAATATATTGTTTCTCCCCTCCATCTTTAATGATAATGTAACAGAACGGTAGGTAATTTCCATGAATAGCTATTTACTGAGCAATAATAATCTCTGGGAGGGAGGGCTAAGACTACACTGCCTCTTCACAGCAAGAAATGAGGGAACAAAACAACACTCAGGACCTAATTTGCACTCTAATAGAAGACAGCGGAGTCTTATTAACAAGGAACCAGCACAAAACATCATTGCGGCCTTAATAATATATCGAGATTGCTTTCTGTTGGGGAGGGTTCATAAAAACACATATGTGCATACACAATCCTGCACTTCTTTGAAATGCAGAGCAAGCATTTCACAGGAGATATGCGTAGCGCTTAAGCAAATATGGCACATTGCCAGGGAGCTGCAAGGACCAGCCCCTGCCTCGGGGACAGGGAGCTGGCAGCATGGTGGACAGGGCAGGGGCCTCCCCAGCCAGGGCCCAGGCCCGGCCCCAAGCAAGGCGAGCGGGGCAGGCCCAGAGGTAGCAGCCAAGGCCAGCCCAGAGCCCAGATCACCAGGCACGTCTGTGGTGACAAGGCAGATCCGGGGCCAAGCCAGGAAGGCAGTCAGCCCGTCAGTCAGTCAGTGCCCGGTGAGGGGAACCGGGGTCAGACCCAGCCCTGGGGCAGCCAGGCCAGGCTGGGCTGAGGGCAGGCGGGATGTCAGCCTGCGGGGGTGGGTGAGGATCGGTGGGGCCCACGGCCAGGCCCAGGCCCAGTCACACTTGCCGCTCAGTGGGAGCTGTAGTTGTGGGCCAAGCACTACAGCCGCCAATGAAAGCAAAGGTCTTCAGACCACCTTGCTCCACAAACAGAGAAATATAGCCATGTGTACTCAAGAGAAAATGACAACATGCTTCGTGAGGGTACTGTTTGGAACCCAAAATCTAACAAAAAAAAAAAAACACAAAGACATGACTTAGATGATCGCAAAGGTGACATAGGAGAGACCTTTGTATGACCCCACACTGAAGGCTGGGAACCAATAAGGAGCCTGTGGCATGTGGTAGCCGATGAAGAGGAGGACTGTATGAAGTGTTTTGGCATGTAAGAGTAGAGGGGAGACAGATGCCTAAGAAACAAGTAGTAGTCGATGCCTGGCATCAGGGGACAAGACAAAGAAGGTGCAGCAAGTCCTAGAAAAAGTAGAGTACGGAAGAATGGTAAACAAAGCACCTGAGAGCATAGATCAGAGAAAATGGAGGGATACAAAGAGCTTCTATGACCTTTTCTCTCCTCTGTGTCTTTTAAAAGCCTTTAAGCCTGGATAAGAGTGTTTCATCTTCCCAGATTACCAAAGTGATTACAATGTACTATTTATACTAAGGCAGTACTCTGAAACCCCAGTCAAGGATCATGAACCCTACTCTGCAAAATGCTGTGTAAAATGGCAATCCATATTTGTGGGCCACATATCCAAAGGTCCATGAAGAAAAAAATACAGTGGGTAACTGGGACTTTGAATGCTTTTGGATTTCACTTTAAGATCTTACACATTCTGGGCTATCTGATATGTCACCTTCAGAATCTAGGTATTATGAACAAAACATGTTCCTGTAAAATGCACTAAATAAATTTTAATAAAATACAAAAATTATACAAAATAAGTTTAACATTCTTACCCTGTAAACGTACTCTTCTGATTCTGCTTTTGCAGGAACCCAGTGTTCAACATTTTCAAAAAAAGGGAGCTCCAGTGTTGCAAACCACCATATGAGCACAGGTAGTTCAGGAAGACTGAGTTTTGTGCTCGTAGTTTGCCTTTTTCATAGCCACATCCTATTACCTAGTAGGCTATACCAGTCCTTCTCAGGCCCGTAAAGGAGATTTTTTCCTCTCTAATTTGGCTAATAGCAAAAAAAGATAACAAAACAAACAAAGATTAAGAGGCAATTTGCTATGTGGTGCATAGCCAGGTTAATAAAGAGAGCTCCTGCTGGTAGCATGTTCTTAGTGAGTAATGCACTTCATTTAGCTCAATTACCTCGACCAAGAAAATTACTGTGCTTATTAGTGCTTGCCATCCACTAGTTGCAACACATCAATTCACCAAGCTGATGCATCTTAGAGAAACTATGTCCTATCACAAGAACAAAATCTCAGCTCCCTGGTGAAACAAAACCAGTATCAACCCTTTGCAGAGTCTCCAGAAATCCTTGATTACTGTAGGAACACCGGAGACCCAAAAAGATGACATTCATGGCACTAAATTCCAATCAACTTGAAATAAAGTAAAACAAGGCCAATCCTGGGCACTTCTGAAAAACCCTAGTTTAGACATAGTTACATGTATATTCTATGAAGAGACTAATACCTTTCCTTAGTTGTTTCCAGCTAACCACTGCAGTACTTGAAATTGTAAACAGATGGAACACATCCAGTACAGTTTGTAAGCCTGACTGAAAAGACATTAATATATTAAAAAATCAAAATACTTTTCTTAGCACTTATATTCCTTCTGCTTAGGTCTTCCTTTCAGAGCTTGTCACTTTTAGTGCTTGAATTTCTGCAATGGCTAAATTGAGAACCTGCAAATTAAATAGAAAGGTGATGGTGTGCTGCCTATACCAAAATGGATTAAACTTGCTGTAATCATTGCTGAGATGTATTTTCCTACAGCCTTTAAATTCTATCCATTCTGCAGGATGCAGTTACCCATGCTATTTAATGCCACTCACTCTGCACGACAATCAAGTAGGTAGCCTGAAGTTAAAAAGGTAGCGATTTCCTTGAAAACTAAATGAAGCAAGTAAAAAGACAGGAATGTCATTACACAGACTGAAATGCTGCTTTTTTTTTTTTCTTTCCTTGCATTATTTTAAATTATATATTCGTAATACTCATACATATTTATTTTTGACTGTCTAAATGAGAGAAATTCTTTTTTTAGTATATGTAAGAAAACAAGGGTATAGTTTGTCATACTTTGCCGCTGATTTATTTCTTTAATTAAAAGTATTTTGTGTAAATCCTCCATTGACCTAACATTTTTCAAAGTAGGAAGATACCTTTTTTTGTGATGGAAGAAATGATAATTTATTAAAAATGCTATCTCTGCTATTATCTGTTGAGTCAACTGTGGGGAAAAAAGCAAAGCAATGAGCATTGTGACAGGTAAACTAGTGTGTGTAGTATAAAATATTTGTATTTAAATTGCACTTATATTTCAATTACATTTACACCAAACATTTGCACATACATCAGGGTCTTTCTTGATAAATCTAACAGACATATAAATCTAAGACATGCTTATTGTCATTTAGTAAAGGAAAACTGATTATTACTTCATGACAAGTGTAAATATTCATGCTTATAATTAATCTTGTCCAACACTTCTTTTTAAAACACCGTGTCTCCACTTATTTACTCATTTTCCAAATATTAGCTATTTAAGATGAAAACATCCCATGTTGTGCAGCACAAGAGAGGAACAGAGGAAACAGTGACAGGCAGAGATATGAGGATCAGATGAGAAGTCAAAGGCGTCTGGCAGCCCAGTCTTATTTGGTGTCCTGGATGAATGATACTCAGGAGGAGATGCGTGATGATCTGTTGTCCGCAGGGAACATGCCAACTTTGTTGCTGAATTTGGAAAAGAATGTGGCAGGAGCCTACCTGTCTTTGATAGCGGTAATTGGAAGTCATCTCAGAGAAATGGGTTCTTTCTATCTCTCACCAAGTTTCTTTGTGATACTGGGAAAGCTACATGAAATGAGGTCCTACACAGGTGGCTGTATTTACCACTAATGAAGGTAGAGTTGCAACAAAGTTGGTTGTACCAAGCTAATTTTATATAATTAGCATCGGCAACAATAGTACATGGCATGAAGTTCAGTATATTGTGAAAGTCTGCCAGTGTTCCCAATAGTGGAGCAACTTTAGTTGCCACGCAAGCTGAATCTATGCCACCACTTCTTTTCCTTGTATTTTTACTCTTGCTAGTTGAATTAAAGCTTCCTGAAGCGTATATCAGCTAAAAGATTCTTATTCAGGTACTTACACCTCTGCACACTGAAAATTATAAAATTAACTAATATTCTTAGTCATCATACAATTATTACCCTTTTCCCAAATCTTTTTTCCTTTGCAAAAAAAAAACAGTTAGAACATGAAAACGTTTAAACAGCCAAAAAGTAAGATAAAAGAAAAGGGACTATAAATTTTATCCCGTGTTCACAGTGGATAGGACAAATTGTACCAAAAGAGATTTATGTTAAGAAAAATTCATACAATGAGGCTAGTGAAGCACTAGAATAAATTCTTTAGGAAGATGTATTGGGTTTGCGTGGCCAGGTTTTGGCAGCAGGGGGCTACAGGGGTGGCTTCTGTGAGAAGCTGCTAGAAGCTTCCCCTATGTCCGACAGAGCCAATGCCAGCCGGCTCCAAGACGGACCCACCGCTGGCCAAGGCCGAGCCCATCAGCAACAGTGGTAGTACCTTTGCAATAACATATTTAAAAAGGGAAAAAATACTGCACAACAGCAGCCAGGAGAGAAGAGTGAGAATATGTGAGAGACACAACCCTGCAGACCCCCAGGTCAGTGAAGAAGGAGGGGGAGGAGGTGCTCCAGGCACCAGAGCAGAGATTCCCCTGCAGAACATGGGGAAGACCACGGTGAGGCAGGCTGTCCCCCTGCAGCCCAGGGAGGTCCACGGTGGAGCAGATATCCACCTGCAGCCCATGGAGGACCCCATGCTGGAGCAGGTGGGTGCCCGAAGGCAGCTGTGACCCTGTGGGAAGCCCGCACTGGAGCAGGCTCCTGGCAGGACCTGCAGACCTGTGGAGAGAGGAGCCCACGCTGGAGCAGGTTTTCTGGCAGGACTTGTGACCCCATGGAAGAGACCCACACTGGAGCAGTGTGCTCCTGAAGGACTGCATGCCATGGAGGGCACCCATGCTGGAGCAGTTCATGAAGAACTGCAGCCCGTGGGAAGGACTCACATTGGAGAAGTTCATGGAGAACTGTCTCCCATGGGAGGGACCCCACACTGGAGCAGGGGAAGAGTGTGAGGAGTCCTCCCCATGAGGAGGAAGGAGCGGCAGAGACAACATGTGACAAACTGACCCCAACCCCCATTCCCCCTCCCCCTGCGCTGCTGAGGGGGAGGAGTTAGAGAATTTGGGAGTAAAGTTGAGCCCGGGAAGAAGGGAGGGGTGGGGGGAAGTTGTTTTTAAGATTTAGTTTTATTTCTCATTATCCTACTCTGATTTGATTGGTAATAAATGAAACTAATTTCCCTAAGTCGAGCCTGTTTTGCCCTGCCTGTCCCTATCTCGACCCACGAGCCTTCCATTATTTTTTCCCTCCCCTGCCCAGTTGAGGAGGGGGAGTGATAGAGCGGCTTTGTGGGCCATCACTAGACATATTTAAGAACAGGTTACACAAGAACCTGTCAGGAATAGCAATACAGGATGTCTCAAAGTTCTCTACAGTCCTATGCTTGTGTGATTTTTTAGGATCTGTATTAAAACATATGAGAAATGAAAGCATCTATTGAAAATTAAGTTTTTCAAGTTTGAGACATTTTATTGCAACTTTTTTTTTTTAAATTCACTTTGGGAAATATTATAGTGTTTTCATTTCAGCTTTTTATTTCCTGTGTATTAATAAAAACTGAAGAATAGAAAGTTTGAAGAAGGATTTGTGCTGTGCTCATGAATTCTGTACAGCACTGGATCATACTCTGATTAAGACTTTTCTTCTTTAGCCATAAATCATTATATGCTTATGTAAATAAGTTATGAGTTTGCATTTAAATGTGTTTGAATGTAGCAGATGCTATGTATATATATGATAAGAAATATCTTTAAAAATTCCTGATAAGAGCCAGATGCCCCAGACAGATTTAATCACTTAAAGATAAGAAAGCCCCAATGACACAACAGCAGCAGATAAGGAAATAAGTGAGGCAAGACTGCCTCACTTATTATCATATGGTTCCTTCTCAGAATATTATACTTTTGTTCTAAAGCAATCAGTGTCAGAAATTATGCCGCCCTTATTTTTAACATCATAGTAAATATCCAGTGCAATTAAACAACTTTATATCACCAGTGACATTAAAGAGAGATGATTTTTCAAATTTAATTGATATTTTCAACATTCATACTACTTTATTTTGTATAGTTCATACTGCAAAATTACTAATTAAAATAAAATCTTATTCACATTTTAATCTGGTACCTCAGTGAGAGTTCCATGTGTTCAGCATTGAGACAGACTTCTCCTTAGAGAGTACTGTAAAGAAGATTAGAGGATTCGCAGCCTGTTGTGATTGAGTAACTAGGAGGATTGTCAAAGAAGCTGCTGTGACAAACCTTTGAACTAAACAGGAGGAATCTCATGCAGCCTAGATGATTAGATTTCAGTCTGCACTGCATCAAGAAGTTTGTTCTGAGTCCAATGCCAGTAGATAACTCTGAAAGATAGTGCCTTCCTTGAACATTGTTGCTTCTATATCCGTTTTGCTGTATGAATACAACATGAGATCTGGGAAATGGATGATGTCTGCATCTTACTTCAAGAACACTTGCTTAGCACCCAAACGAGCATAATTTCTGTACAAAGACTTTGAACTGAGGGAAAGTCACGAAATCCAACAGAAAGTTTTATTTACATGTCATCCACATGAAGCTTACTAATGCTTATGGCCTATTCTTGCTTCTATATATAATCAAAACCAACACATATATTATTATATCACTATGTTTAAATTACAGAAATATGTAAGAAAATAGTAGGACAAAAGTAACATCCATTTAAATTCAAATTGTACAGTGAAGAACAGTTCAGTCCCAAAATAGAATGAAAATAGAAATGTATTTTATTCTTTTTTATTGCAAAGACAACTTAATGTACTACTAGTATTTCAAAATATGCAGCAAATAGAGAAAGACATAACCTTCTGGATCACTAAAGATGGGTCTCTCTCAAACGTTTTCCCTCTTAAAAGAAGAGATGATGGGGCAGAGGAAGATACTTGTTTCCAGACTGCTAATGAAAATTAAAATTTAATTAAGAGCTTTTTGAAATTCCATGGAATCTAACTTGTCAACAGTTTGTTTCAAGACTGTAAGATGATATATTTATCTTAGAAACTCACTTTCTTAGCACTTGAACTGTTGAGATTTTTGGTAGTAGTGGACCTGGTGGTATCTGTACAAGTTAAGTCACTCATTCACTTTCCAAACCTTTATGTGTTTCAAGTTTGTTTGCTAAAAAGGATTTCCTGTCATGCTGCACACATTGCCTTACATTCTCAGGAACCACTGCCTGCAATAGTTTTCATGATCTTAGCTAAGATAGATAATCTTGAAGTCTGTCATGCTTGTTTCAACTGCTCCTCACTCACATTAGAAGGCTGTCTAGTATCCCGGACTTAAAAGGCTTAGAAACTTTCTTCAGACCTTTAACTCATATTACTTTGTGGCATTTCTATTCACATTTATTATTATTACAATACTCTTCCTCAGCTCAGATACTTGTTTCCCTACACAGTTCTCCACCAAAATTTGAATTTATACACAACAATCCTACTGCCTCTCAGTCTGTTTTGCTGCCCTTTTTAAAGCTATGTTCCCAGCAGCCTTGATCATTCTAAGAGGCTTTATACAGTTTCCTACATGAATTCACCTTTTGAGTATAGCTGGTCAGTACAATTCCCACCGTTGGCTTATATACCAATAGTAATTTTTCCTTCACTGGCAATATGTCAGATTCAGTCTATGATTATATTTGTACCAGTGTAGCCAGATTACAATATGGCTCATAGGCACCTTGCTGTTGACTAAAACACTTGGATATTTATCCTTTTGTCATCTGCAATTGATGATCCCACCATTTACAAAAGAAATTCTTACAATTTGTTTCTAAATGCATGTCTGCATTATGTAACTTTAGATTTGTTCTCGTTTCTATTACTCGGTTCAAATAATTCAATTTTTCCTGTGTAGGAATCAGTCCTACTTTTCAATCTTCCAAATCCAATGTCCTATCAAACATCATTAGCACAATGCTACATTTTGTACCGACATCATTAAAGAAAATATTAAAGCTCACTCCTAAAACTCCATCAGCTTCCAGTGCAGGTAAAGGAGGATAGGCTCCTTTCACAGGCAATTCAGAGCAGAAACCAATCTTAGTCATTCTGAACCTCTCCTCAGAGAAGCCTTCTATTGACTATAAATGGAGCATAATCAGAATAGCTAAAGTTAGCTTTTCGGAATACCCCTGTTCCTGTACCAAGCAGATGACTAACGTATTTTTTTCTATTTCAGAGAAACATTAGGTTTCCTAGTCATTTAGGATGTGTGAGCTTAGACTTGGAACCGGGGACAGATAGAAGGTTCTGGTTTCTATAGCATTACCCACACTGGGATTGTCAGCACAAATTGAGAATGTGTTTTTGAATCAATCTTTCATGGTGCCTAGAACTACATTTTTTTATCTCGCTGAAATCTTTCTCAGCTATACCATCATGGTTTTTGCATGTTTGTATAGCTATGCATTGTCATATCCTTCTGAAAATTGGTTATTTGAATTAGAGAGTCTCCATAATTTATTCAAGACAACAGATTATTTTTTCAAGACACAGGTTGTAAATGTAATCATAAACCATAATGTCAGAGCTCAATAAAAGCATTAAAAGTTCTATTGCAAGATCAAGAATTTTATTTCCAGGAAGATAAGAGAAAGTTTCTTAAGTGCTGCAAAAAGAGGGGTTATAACTGAAATCAGCAAAAAGTGGTATGAATTTTTTTCAGGCAGCAGCATACATTTATGAAATACATTTTCTCAGCGGTCACCATGTAGATAGAACATGGAATTAAACTCAGGTACTTGGTGTTCATGGCCAAAAATCAAGAAAGAATTAAACTCTAGATTGCAACTTAGAAAAGGGTAAACTTGATTTATCCTGAAATAACCTATTGCATTTCTTGATCACTGTTTTGTTTGAACTCTTAAGACAGAAAACTTCCAAGCCACGGTACTTAAGAGATGTTACATACATTAGCACACTCAACACAGTATTTCCATGGCCTGTTCTTTCAAGGCCATTTTCTTCCACTATGCTATAGGTGTCTAAATCTTTTCTCTCAGCATGGGGAGAATTAAGGCACTGTAATTTTATTCACTGAACAAACAAGTATAAACCTATAAGTGAAAAAGATAAAACCTACAAATTTAAAACTGTCCTGGTTTCAGCTGGGACAGAGTTAACTGTCTTCCTAGTAGCTGGTACAGTGCTATGTTTTGAGTTCGGTATGCGAAGAATGTTGATAACACTGATGTTTTCAGTTGTTGCTCAGTAGTGTTTAGACTAAAGTCAAGGATTTTTCAGCTTCTCATGCCCAGCCAGCGAGAAAGCTGGAGGGGCACAAGAAGTTGGCACAGGACACAGCCAGGGCAGCTGACCCAAAGTGGCCAACAGGGTATTCCATACCATGGGATGTCCCATCTACTTTAGGAAGTGGGAAGTGGGGGCGGGGGAATCGCCGCTCGGGGACTGGCTGTGTGTCAGTCGGCGGGTGGTGAGCAATTGCGCTGCGCATCATTTGTACATTCCGACCCTTTTATTATTACTGTTGTCATTTTATTAGTGTTATCATTATCATTATTAGTTTCTTCTTTTCTATTCTATTAAACCATTCTTATCTCAACCCAGGAGTTTTACTTCTTTTCCCGATTTTCTCCCCCATCCCACTGAGTGGGGGGGAGTGAGTGAGCAGCTGCGTGGTGCTTAGTTGCTGGCTGGGGTTAAACCACGACAAAAACATAAGAAAACTACATTATTATTATAATTCTATTGTTACATATGTTGCTATTGTTAAACAAAGTATGTTTGAGGTAATAACAAAACTGTGTGCATAGTACATGAGTTGTGGTCCTAACTTTTTCATTTCCTAGGCCATGTGAAATTATTACTTCTGTAAGGAGTAAACATTTCTGCTCTGTAAAGGACTATATGGTGTAGTAAGTAATATAGACCTAGGTTTATTGTAACATATTGCAAAAAGGTCAGAGATAAATTTGCTTAAAGAATAACATATCAGCCTAGAGACAAATCCTAGCACCACCTAATGCGAGAGATGGAGTCAAGTTTATTAGAAGTGATTTAGTCGAGTTTGAATGGGCTTCATTAGCCAAGGCAATTTAAAGTGTGCCTCCACACAAAGCACACGTACAATACACATCTTCAAATTAGCAGTGTTCAACATGCAGCCTCTTCCATCTGCAGTAACCAGAGAAAATTTAAAGTAAGCATTTTGTTAGTAGAAATAATAGAGGAGGAAATAACACAAACCAAATGAGAAGTAGGGCAAGGAAAATCAATTTCTCATCAACTGTGGGGCAAATAACTTTAAACAAAGTCACATAGTTTCTGATCAGTACCAAATAACAACATGGTTCCTTTGGGCTAAATTGCAATGATAAAGGACCAAACTCATGGCAGAGGAGACTTTAACTTTTATTGGAAAGGCTGTGAAATAACAAGAAAATCCCACACAATTTATAGCTTATCCCTAGAAAGCAGATAGAAGGGGCCTTTGGCATGACACTTGTGTTAAGTGTATTTTACTATAAGATAGCTAATGCCCTGAGCAAATACAGCAACAGCAAAGACTAAGAAATTCTTTGCATAGAAGCTGAAAAACTAGTTGTGACATGTTAGCTCAAAATAAGAAAGGATTTCATTACATTGAAGATAGCCTGAGCAAAGGGAATATGTGACACAAAAGGAACTGTGATGAGATTACAATGTATATGAGAACTGCCTGATAAATCTCCTGTCTGGGAAGTTTTAAAAAATAGACACTACAGAAGACTTAAATTAGAGGAATGATAAGCACGTACTTCCAGATTTCTTCTTCTTCTGCCTTTAACAGCTTCCCTCCATTTTATCCAATAGTTTATTGCTGAAGGATTTTCACATCCTTAAATTATACTTCCTTGGGCATCATGATATGTGTTGTGCCTCCAGAAAAGCATGCTTCTCAAAAAGCTACACACATCCCACTCTGACCCTCTCCTTTTTTAGTTATAGCTCCTGTTAGGAACTTCAATGTAGGTTTAGGTCTTGAGGAGACATGGTGTTTATTCAAAGATCAGTTCGCAATGTTTTTCGTTTCTTGCCTACCCAAGGTGCTGTCATACCACTTTCCCTCTACTCACCTTTGGGAAGGTGTTCTCAAGAATCTGGAAATTTGGGGCATGCTTCACTCTTGGTCTGCCTCTTCTCTTACTGTAACATCCACATCCCCATGGTATTTGGGACAGAGCTGAAAAACTGTTAAGAAAGAAAGAACAATTCTCTGCTGTACTCCCTGTACTGGGCATAGCTGGCAGGGTTTTGGTACAGGGGTGGCAGTTGTGACATGTGTGGGAGGAAGCCTTGAGCTGCCTTGTGCTGGTCACAGCCGTTTCCAGCCAGTTCTGACACCAGTGCGTGACACCAGCTGAGAAGTGTTGAGTCTAGGATACAGAAGTACAAATGCATGGCCCAGCTGCCAGCTGGGTGGCACTCCAAAACAGCCCTAGTTTGCATAATCAGACAGTAGCATGTAATTGAGGATGAAATTTCAAGTATGAATAAGCCCAAAAGAGTTGATCAAGAATCACTCTCACCTAGATTTTCTAATTGACTGTGCAGCATGCATAGATCCTATTAAAAACATTAGTTTCAGTCCAGAATGTGAGTTTGCAGGTATTTGAAAATCAGTGGTCCTCAGGTTTGAGGAAATGCTGTGAGTGCTTAGTGGAAACCGAAGAAACTTCAGCAAGAACACCAGTGTTTTGTTTCCACTTACTAAAACAGATGCACTTTTTACCTCATGTTAGCTAAGACCCTTGACAAAACCCAGATGAAATAAACTTTCCGTGTTAGGAAGCATAAAGTAAGCATAGTCTCTCCTCCCCCACCTGCACATCACTCTCTAACTCGGTTATGTCCTGTCATCATTAGGATATTACAGTATAATAACGAGCACATTTTTATGCACAGATGGGAAGAGCGTGCCTTGTATATTAGCAAATACACGGGATAAGCTCTAGGCCTTACATAGCCACAGTAGAACTTGGTGAAAAGCAGTAGTGAAAAGTCATTAGTTCAGTGGGCTATGCAGAGCACAGGGTACCCTGACCTCCTCTGCCTGAAATGTCGTGTAGACTGCTGCTGGCATAAGCAGGAAGCAAGAACAGTTAACTTAGATGTCCACCTACCATGAATTAAGTGATGTGAATAAGCACTGTGGCCAATAAAGGTCTAATCTTAATGTCTGACTTCTCCTCAGAAGTAGATTTAGCACTGTTTCTTTCCACTGCTTTCCAGTACATTAAGCTTTTTCCCTTTTGTTTTAATTAGCATACAGAAGCCAACACCTTCAGGTTTCCAAACAAATGAGTATGCTGATGCCCAGCTTCAGGAGATTGTCAGAAAAATGCGGGAAAGGACAACAGTATACAAGGAAAAGCTGAAAGACCCAGTGCTGTCCTCCCCTGAAGGCAGTCCTACAGCTTGTAAGTGACTCAAGAAATAACTGTGCATTTTTTGAGTTTAAAGATGAAAACTATTTTGTGGGAACAGAAAATACTGTGATAAAATTTTCAAGTAAGTATAGCATGTTTACCCACTGAAATGGATCAGTTTGTGCCCACTGAAGTCAATTTATCCATATTAGCTAAACAAGCCAGGTCCTTAGGTATGAGCTACCTTTGAACCCCATCACTGAAGAACTGGGGAAAAAAAACTTGGGTAATGTCTAGAATCATCCCTGTCAAGCAGTTTTCTATATTTTAAAATAACTCCCAGATATGTTTATTCATGGGAATGAATCTGAAACATATGAAGAAACATAAGTATCTTATGAGTAGACATTAGTCTCTCTGAGATTAGCTCTGCTGTGTAAAAGTAAATAAAATTTTAGCCATGGCAGCAATCTTCCAGACACACTGAGGACTCAAAGTACATGCCTTGAATAGAGCAAACTCATCTGAAATTAATTAAATATTGACTTTTGTCAAAATATGAAACATAAAAAAATATGATGTTTTTCCTCTTCAGAAGAAAGTTTTACTTTTTTTTTCCTTTTCCCAAAGAATTGAGTGTGGTGATTGTATATTCTGACATTTTTTAGAAGCTGTTTATTACTTACCTGTTTTTTAATAGGCTGCAAAAAATAGTGCCTGAAGTATCATAAACTATCCCAGCTGATAAAGGAATTCCTTTTTAAAAAAAATTATTTCTTTGGTCTTTTACCTCTTTTGCTCTCTTGGTAGAACTTACAGTCATTTATTTCCTAAATCATTATAGATCCAGTTTGCCAGTTTACTGCTAAGACTGTGTATCCTTCTCAGAGGTAAAGCCACCAGAATTAATGGGACAAATGTATGGACAAAATTATCCAGCCCAAAGATGGAAGAACTGGACTCAAAGGAGTGCCACAAGACTTTTGTAAGCCTAGAAATATACAAAACTGTAGGCTTCCCATTAGTTTCACCTGCTGCATCTTGCGTATGAGATCTCAGGAGAGGGGAGAGATCAGCCCATGGCACAGTCATCTTTTCTTATCTCCATCCTAACTGCATGCTTTATTTGCAACAGTCATGTAAAGAGAAATGCCCAGTTGTATTAATGAATGTTAAATTATGAATTACCTTATTTCTTGTCAGTCTTTTACAGCATTAGTTGTGAGCACTGTCCAAGGAAATACAGTAATATATATATCGCACTCCGTAACATAAAGTGTCCTGTTCTTGAGAGCAGATGTACATGATTATCAGTGGTGACTTTATTCTCCAATCTGTTTTCCAATGCATTCCGTATTATAATGAATTGTAGCTTTAGTCACTGCCAAGTGTTTTTAGAAGAGTTTTTAGCATGATAAGGCTCTTGTACGTGCTAAACCAGGGTGTAGTAATTGAGCCATTACAAAGATATCACTGTTTGTGGCATTCTACGCTGCATCTTCTAGCACCATCAAAGAAGAAGCATCCACCCCCACCAAAAGAAGAAAAAAAAGAAGAAAAGAAAGAGGATGCAGAATCAAAGCCAGAGGAGGATCATTACTGCGATATGCTGTGCTGCAAATTCAAAAAACCTCCACTGAAAAAATACATGGAGCATCTGCAGCTACCAGACAGCATAGACTCATACACAGGTAAATTAAAAGCTATGCAATAGAATGAGGTAAAGGCATACTGAAGTGACCTATGATTACATAGTACCTATAAGCCACCATAAGATCCACACTCCAGTTTGCAACTCAGAGGGACACACAGACCCTGCCCCAAAGAACATTTATTCCAAACAGGGAAAAGACAGGAAAAGTGACAACAGTTGTACAGATGGTATGCACAAAGCTGGTATGCAAACCAACCACAATTAAAAACCCAAGTCTTCTGATTCTTGATCTAGAATTTGTCCTATTCAATAGGGCCAAATAATTCTTTTGTCAGTTATAACACACACCAGCAGCATGCAATATGTATTGAGTTTCTCCAGATACATTAAATTCTATATGCTCTCATAAACTCATCTTTTTTCCCTTTTGCAAATTCTTTTTGTGACTCCTAGTTCCAGCCTATATCACTTTATCAGCCTGTGCTGTTGAAAAAGGGAGAATGGTAGGTTGCTCTGGGAAGAAACATTCCCAGAGACTACAGTAGAAATGTGTCTAAAAGAATCAGAAAAGATTCTAAGTTCATGTCTGTAAATTCAATGTTTTTTTTCTTTCAGATCACCGTTACGTAGCATGGCTCATGCTTGTGACAGTCGCGTATAATTGGAATTGCTGGTTTATTCCCCTTCGCTTTGTGTTCCCATATCAAACCCCAAGTAATACAATATATTGGTTTACCATGGACATCCTTTGTGATATCTGCTACCTGTGTGACTTACTGATTTTCCAGCCCCGAGTGCAATTTTTAAGAGGTGGAGACATAATAGTAAGTATTGGAAGTGGGATTTCCACAGGTAGTAGTTGTGTGTTAAAGTACTTTATAGAAATTCCCTCTAATCTGACACATTTTTTCCTGCTATGTCAAATATATGTAACTTTTTTATTTATCAGAGGATACCTATGTTCTTCACTGGCCTTCCATTATCCTATTTGGGAAGAAGGAAACATATCCATTGTCTACATTCTTAAAAAAAAAGAAAAAAACATATTTGAAAGTAACAGATGAGAGCAGTCGGAACAGACATAAAGCTCTTTCTTGCCAGGACTGAACTGGTGCAGCTTCACTGGAATCAGTGATTATATGACTATGTACTCATACATGTATGCAGGTGTATGATTGTGTGAAACTTTCAGCTTTCTGTTCACCTTGTGCAAGAATCATAGTTGAAGACAGTGCATATTCTTCTAGGGCTGGACAGGATATGTGTGTTTTGTTACAGATTGTGAGATTGGGGGGGGGCAAAATCAGAGCAAATCCCTGTAATTTAGGGATGCTTTAAAAATAATTTATTTGAGAGATTTTATTTTGGGAAAATAGGTACATTCAATTTTGCTTCTTGCTACTATTTTTGTGTTACCTTTTTATAGAAAAATGTAAAATAAAACTCTATGAAAGCATCTGAAAAAAGGTAAAAGTTTGCCCTTAACATATCTAAAGGGCATCTAGAACATTTACTTTTCTTTAAAATCTTCCCTGCTTTTGATTCTGTAACTTCTTATAGAAGAAAGCCTAATGAGGAAAAAAATGAGTTTAGGTAGCTTCCGTGACACTACTGTGCCCAACAGACAGAAAATTCAAAATTATATGTCTTCGAATGCAATTTGGAACTAGCTTTAGTTCAGTGCTTTTACATAAAATTGTACACATTGTGCATACAAGATAATACTGATACCTTTACAGAGGAATCTCAGATAAAACTGTGCAAATATATTTAGATAGACATTAAATGCAGTGCAGTATAATGTATTTTTCCATGCCAAGACATTCAGTAACTGGCAATCTTACCTAAATCCTACAAAACTCATGTTTTATGAACAAGGTTAAAACTCTAACGTAGGAAGCTTACCTTGTATTTCCCTTGAAGCTGTTTGTACAATTCATAGATTTTAGTCCATGAAGAGATCATCTACTGCCTGATCTCCTGCATTTAGTTTAATATTTAAATGGATAATAGTGAAAAGTTGGCTGGAAATATCCTTAAGATTTTAAAGCTATTTTTAAAGTGTCCCTGGTATAAATACAGAAAGTATAGTAACAGACATTTCTTTAGATACTTGTGATTACCCTTTCCTATTAAGGTATTAGCATCAGTTCTCATGGAGAGCAATTTAAAAATAAACAGCTAATCATTACTAATCAATGTAATGTTGATTATTATAATGCTAATAATGCTAGCATGTTAATACTAGCTTTCAAAGAGCTAATTTTATACAGCACCATCAGAAATGTTCTTTGCATTTTTCTTGGAACCACTGAAGTCAAATGGAGTTTTTGTCCCTGAAATTGAAGGGGTTGGGGTCAAGCACCAACTGGTACAGATGTCTTGAGAAGGAAGATTTGTGGGAAAAATGTAATGTACTTTGCTAGACCAACAGCCAGACTTGGAAAAAATCGGACAAACCTCAAACTTGATTTTTTCAGGTAGGTCTAATAAAATGTGGTCTAATGTAAACTGGTCTAATAAAAGTACTTCTTCTTCCTACAGATCTTTCTCCATTCATATTCTTAGACCATCATTAATATAACTGTCATCATCCCTACTATCAGAAGTGAATTATTATTGAGTACCAGAAGCTTACTCTTGACATTCTGTTCTTGACTATGCCTTTTTCTCCTTTTGTTATCACTGTAGTCAGACAGAGTGGAAATGAAGAAATTCTACCACAACTCTATGAAGTTTCGGGTAAGCAGACCCTATGTTACTGTCTGGCTGTAGGATTTCACAGAATTTTTTTCATTCAGTGAAAGTCACTCTTGGTTTAAGAACATCACCAGAAAGCATTGGCTTGATGGCATGTCAGTGCGCACCAGCTGAAGACTGCCATCTTCATAAACAGTGTTTAATTGTAAAACAGAATAATTATAAATGCCATTATAAATATTAATACTGAATAATAATAAATTAATAAAATTGAATTAATACAATTCTCTGTTTTGATTTATTTGTGTGAGGTCATCCCTGCACACACTGCAAGACAATAGCATGGTTTGCCAGAGATTCATTAAACAAAAAGTCTTTAAGTTAGATGATAATCCTATTCGGTGAACTCTTATGAAATACCTCATGGTACTGAATAGGTCATCACTCACACAAGTAAACAAAAAATTAGATTTTTGATGCTCCTTGCACTTTGTAAAAACAAAGATGCATTTGATTTAGCAAAATTGGTCATTTTGTTCCTAAATATTGTTTTTGCCAACAGAGGATAGGTAGTCTATTGAATTTCTGATACACATACACTTCTGTGACATTGAGCCCACATCTCTGAAATGTCACTTATTGCCCCCTCCTCTTCTGTAAATACTTTTGCACCTGCCTTGTTTTAGAGTTAAATTTGTGTCAGTGACTGTGGTATTACTACTTATATACTTGAGGTTAAGCTATCCAAAAGTACAGGATATACGCTGTACAGGTAAGTGAGTAGGACAGAGTCAAACCTACAGCAAGAGAACTAAGACAATATGTATGTTTTTATTTTAAGTCCACACTTGCAGTATGTTTAGTGCTCTTGATTTCTGCAGAAACTAATGAGAGTTGAGTGTTCTCACCACATGCAAGATATAGATATAATCTGGGAATTTGTCATATGATTAAGTACTAATTAACAGTTACTGATATTAAAGCACTTCTGACTAAATTTTGCCTCCTCTTAGACATGTGCCTAAGAGAGGTAGAGAAGCCATAAAAGGCTGTTTGTCCTCAATCAATTTTTTGGTTTGCTTTGCTTTTTTAACATAGTTTGGTTATTAACTGCATCTTACTTGCATGGAATAAAAGGTCAGTGCTGCATGCTAGTTGCTGCCAACATGAGTTGCATCTTTCAGAGCAAAGGCATTTTTTATTACAGTGAGATGAAGCCTACAGTTCCACATCCCTCTTTTGTTCCCAAATGATATCAGCAAGAGAGCAAGGCATCACAGGATCTTTAAAAAGGCAAAGCCAAGTTTGCCACAGCTTTCCTTCCCTTCACAGAATTCTTGGGAAGAATAAAGTAGGCAGATAAGAAGAGTAATCACACAGTTGATGGACTGCAGGGAGATGTTGAAAATCTTACTGATATGGGAAGAAGAAGCACCCAAATGTAACAAAAGACAATATCTATTAAAAAAAACCCCAACAACCAGACTTACCATCCTATGATGAACCTGTTGTTTGGAACACATGGCTTCTGGAGGTTGCAAGCAAGGAGTCTAATTCATTGTGCTCCCCCAGGTTGCTTTAGGCAGTCTGGTTTTAAAGCTGTAGGACTTCTAAGAAGGGCTTGTGGATTTCTCTCCCCACCTCCACTCACCAGCCACATGCCTACCATTTTATTCTCGTCAGAACTGTAATCGAAATAACAGAATCTATTAGCAACCAAATATCTGAGATACTGTTAATAATCCCCATGAAACAGATTAAAATCTCAGGCATGGGGGACTTAAAAGCAGGGCAGAGCAAAGCTGTTGGTGTTTTTTCAAAGAGATAATCTTGCCTGTCAGTACTTGGGAAGTTACAGGCTTAGCATGCTGACTGTTCAAATATTACACTCAATCACGATCCAATCTAAGTAGGTTTTTGACAGCAAGTAAATGCATTATGATTATTGTGAAGTTTAAATTGACCTCTCTGCTCTTCAACAGCTCGATGTGGTATCAGTATTGCCGTTTGACATTTTATACTTCTTCTTTGGATTTAACCCAGCATTTAGAGCAAATAGGATGCTAAAGGTAAGATCTGTGTTAGTGATGGATGGCTAACCACACAGAAATGTTTTTACAACCCAATTGAAAGTTGTTTATAATATTTAGGAATATGAAATTTAGAAATTGGAAAATACCTTCAGGATAAGCTACAACATCAGAAAATAAACCAACAAAAAACACAAGTTATAGTCTAGCCAAATGAAGCTTTCTTCTGACTTTATTATTTCCTACTTTCAAAAGGTATTCTGTCACTAAGGCTGGTTTGTTTCCATTATTTAAATTAGATTAATCTTAAATTACCTGTTTGGTTTTCAAAGATCAGAAAAATTAATTTAAGATCACTAGTTAATGTATTTTCCCCTTCTGTTAGTAATTTCAGGTGTTTAGGAGCAAAGGAGGGAATTTTAAGGACAACATAAACTATACACAGCATACTTAACAAGCACAAATCCACTTTTGTTATTGAGTCCAAAGACATCTGGAGCTGTGCAATGAAGGGTCTGAGAAGGGATTAGACAGCAACCCTCTCCCTGCATTTCACAGTATCTAGTAGGTCACTCTGCAACTAAATACATTCCCCTTCACATAATCAGTATGTTGACAAAGAATTGGCTTTCATTTAAAATTGGAGGGAGACACAAGAACTCTGAGAATAAAATCAGGGTACTCTTCAGTTTTCAACAAAACTTCAAAATTCCATAAATCAGAACCAAAACAATATGAAAGAATGAAAAGTTAAATAGTACCTCATATAAGGCAAACAGATGTGTACTGAATAAAAACAAAGAAAAAAGCTACATGTGAATATTAAGGGCTATCATGAAAGCTAAACTACAAATAACAGGAAGAATTCGATATAGCAGCAGTTGATACTACATGGTATCATCTAGTATGTGGTTGTTGATACATATGATGAGTTACTGGAGAATTATTGGAATTTCAGAAAGAGAAAAAAGGGATTTTTATGTGTGTAATTCTCTCTGATAAAGTTGCCCAAGCAATTATATTTGTTTGAGGAAATAGAAGTCATTCATCTGAAGCAGTCTGACCTAAACAGCAAGGTTATTTCTATAATCAGATTAATGGGACACTTAACACCCAAAACAATGTTTAACTCAATTTTCATCTTTGGTTTTGCAGTTCACTATTTAGTTAAATGTTTAAAGAAAGTCAGACTACTGAAAAATCCATTATTTTCAAAATGTGTATATGAACTAATGTCAGTACTATTATAATAAGACGTGTAATGAAGAATAGTGATTGAGTTACTTTCATTTGTTTCCCATTCAGCATAACACATTCTTTGAGTTTAATGATCGTTTGGAAGCTATTCTGGACAAAGCATACATCTACAGGTATGTGCTTATTAAACTCTTGTAGCATGCAAAGCTTGGCACAGAATGCATTTCATTTGATTTCATGAGTTGTCAGTGAAGCATTGGATGGAATATGATACATCTTTTATTGTTCAATTTAAGATTTTTAAAATATCTGTCTTTACTGTCATCATTAAAATAACAACTGTAAAATGAAATCTAGCTCAGTTCAGCTGGCCTGGTTCAGGCAAAATGTGCACCAAACATAGGCTCCTGCCAAAATTTAACTGATCAGAAGTATCAGAAGGAAGTTTCTTCAGTGAAAGAGCTAAAGAACAGTTCCTTCAGGTTGCTAATAGCAGTGCCAAATCCTCAGTAGCTGTTTATTTGTACTTAATAAAACTTAAGAGCTTGAGCCTGTGTCAATATTTTTCTTCAAATATGCTCTCACCATGAACCTGGCATATACAGAAACTTGATCATCCACTGCATTGACTAAACTTGGAATGAGAATCAACTCAGCACAGATCTCAAATAGTGATTATGACTGTTGTCTGCTGCACTATGTTCTCACCTTCTGCATTGACAAGAAGAATTTTTATTCCAACTCAAGCAGTCCATGGACATGGTTATGGCAAGTTTCATAGGCCCCTCAGCTGTCAGTGATGCTGCTAAGAGACAATGAACGTATCTACTGTGTCACCATTATTGTCATCTACTGTCAATGTCATCAGCCCTAGTTTATCTTGTGCAACTCCTACGCCAACAGATTTTTTTTCCCTGTCCCAGTTTTGGGGCATGTATTGTTCTTGTGTGCTGCTGCTGTAGAAATAAGAATCTGCTGTTTACTGTCTTATTCTATTTCAGACATTATTGCACTTAAATGATAGACTTGGTATTTATATATTGCAAATGTGATATTTTATGAGATTTAGAGACTAGTTAAATTTGAAGAGGTTGAAACATCATCTCTTTCATATTTTTGTGTACCTGTGAAATGAAACAAAACTTAGAAGTTTGAAAATTCTACTAAAGTATTTTTGAAGATGGTAACCTCCACAAAGCTTATTCTCATGTTGCCCTCTCCTTTCACTTATTGAAGAGTCTTTTGTTGTTTGGTTGTTGGGGGGTTTTTTTCTTTCTTTTTTTAAATTCTTGTTGGTACAAGAGAGGCTTTTCTGAATTTCCACAAGATGAAGAAATTTCTTGTCAGTTGCTGAATCACTGCCTCCCTATCTTCTCCAATTTCTAATCTCATTAAAAAGAATGGGTTTTCATCTGCCTTGCTTGTACTTTTTAATTTTTTCTAATGTTGAGAACTTTTAAAATTAATTATTTCCCATATTATGTCCTTTGCTTTGGAGTCATAATTCAACGACTCTTCTGTATCTCCTATAATATTTGTAGTAAGTCCTGGGAGATACAGATTTTTAATATAGATGGTTTGGAATCAAGTAATTAGTTCGTATGTAACAACAATGTTGTGTGTAAATGGATTTCAAGGAAATGGAAACAAATTAGCAAACCTATTTTCACCCAAATAAGCAGTTTTGCAATGGACAGTTTCACACTATATAAAAGTATGGGATGGGAAATGATTGTTTAAAAGGCAAGTTGAGAATGGGATGCGTGTATCTTCAAACTAGCCTAACTTTGAAAAATGTGATGTTGATTTGTGTGTCAAAAAACAGGGAAGGTGCTGGTTTGGAAAGGCTGACACACAGAGTAAGATCTCACTGGTCATGTAAAATGTACGAAGTAGCTGAAAAGACAGAGCCAGCTACTCTGCAAAGCTGTTCTGCCTTGTTAGACAGTATTGTAGCATGGTATTTGTTGAGTGCCACAACTGTCTGTTGCTGCTTGTGTCTTTTCTTCCTGGTCACAGGCCCACTTGCATTTTCCAGTATTTAATCACTTGCAGAATGTAAAATGCAGAATGTAAATTGCAGAATGTAAATATTACAAAGTGAATCCATTTTCTACCTCATACCCTTAAGAGGCCAGAAACCTGAAACTTGTGAAATAGAGCACTCTTCATAACTGAAATGTAATTTTAAATCTCTTTGAAGATGTGCAGAAAAACAATGGTAGGGAACATGGATTTCAATATTGCTCAGCATATATGGCGTTAACAGTATTAACACTTTATTATCTATAGGCTTTCCCATCAGTGCATTGCTAAGGTTTGTGGTCAAAAAAAAATGTCTGCATACTGTCCTACCAAAATGTTATATTTTGTATTTGCAAAACACCTATTAAATATGCCATGCCATGCCCTGATACAATGCTTTAAAACATACTTCAGAAAACACTGACTCCAAGTTTTTGAGGTACTCATTAGTAAAAACATTTATATGGCAAAGATCTTTTAATTGTCTTACCAGAAGGCATTAGGGTAAGGAAAGAAAAAGAACAAGTGGAGAAGAGAGGTAGTTATACAGAAGAGTACAGATGGGAGCTGAAAAATACAAAAAAAAAAAAGATGGGCTGTTTGTGCAAACCACTGCATTTTATTTGAATGTAGCAATGTTGTTTTGATCTGAGATCTTGGTATGGTCACCGTCTGAGCGATAAGGCACCAATTAACTGGATAATGTCAAACTAAACTTCTACACATCAAGTATATGTGCCTGGTTGGACTCTCTTCTCAAACTCATTAGTTTTGAAATACAGCTAGCAAAAGTTACTACATCTTACCTACCCATTGTGGTAGATTCAACATGTGCCTAG
Organism: Haliaeetus leucocephalus; assembly: GCF_000737465.1. Taxonomy (NCBI): domain Eukaryota; kingdom Metazoa; phylum Chordata; class Aves; order Accipitriformes; family Accipitridae; genus Haliaeetus; species Haliaeetus leucocephalus. Next base: position 170,913 of record NW_010972675.1, read on the forward strand.
AGAAATATAATACATATTGTAGCAAAGGCTTTCAAAACCTTTACTCTGACCTCAGGAGTCCAGCTGCATGGATTCAAACTTGTGCACAAGACCCAGCATGGTCAATATTGTAATATTACTAGATCGCATCCGCTATCTGCTGTTCGTAAAAGCTTACAATCCTAAACAGAGCTGTCCTGGAAGAACACCAACATTTAAAGAGAGAAGTGGCATTCATTTGTCAACATCCTAAAGACGAAGAGTACCTGTAGATAAATTGCTCAATGGCATGGAGAGGCAAAGGAGGGCATGCAATGGCACCTCAAGAAACAGCAAGGGAATGCATAATACAGAAGCAACCACAGAGATGTTATCTCCCATTAACTTAGTTTATAGACCTAACTTAGTTAGATCTTATAAAATTTTCATAAAACCATGCACTCAGTTACTATGCACTGCAAACTGCACTGAATTCTAGCTGTAGCAGATGAACTCATTATGTACCAGACTTCCTGTGTTTAGGCAAGTCCTGTACTTTTCCTGCTTATTTATCCCTTGCCTGTATGAATATTTGAATGGAGAGCTAAATCCAGGAGATCTTCCTTTTGATCCTCATGCACTGAACAGAGGATATACAATGAGATCATTATTGTATTAAACAGAAAGCTGCTTGGTGCTTAAGTAGTTCATCGTTGATGTTCTTCAAAGAACTGGCCATAAGCATAAGAACTGGGATTAGGAATGATATAACTCCTGCTGTAGCCAGTAAATCATACTATTTAGCGGATCTACTGCAGACTTCCTAGCACAGCTCTTGTAAAACAGTTCATTTCTGACCTCAGACATTTCTTGGCTTTGGTTCACAAGTTTAGAGCCTATCTTGAACAGAGTTTGGCAAACACATTAATTTGTACCCTCTAGCCTCATTAATATAGCTTCAAATGTCTGTAAATATTCACAGCCAGTTAATGCAGAGGATTATGAAGTACTCAGGGAATGATAATTTAGAAATTACCCTGTGTCAAATATTCTAGGAAAGATATTTATTTGACCTTGGACAAACATGAGGGACAGGTAACTGCCAGCTCTTTTTTTCACAGAATCAATACAGGTGGGGAACTACTTAGTGGATGCTTAACATAAACACTGTTGATCCAAAAAAGCAGTGGGTTCCATATTAAAAGGAAGGAAAAATGTAAGTTGTTTTAAAAGAATCTGTTGACTTTTATAGGGTCATTCGAACAACTGGATACTTGCTGTTTATCTTGCACATTAATGCATGCCTGTATTATTGGGCTTCAGACTATGAAGGACTTGGCAGCACTAGATGGGTGTACGATGGCAAAGGAAACATGTAAGTTCTTTTCTCTTGCAAGAGATTTTTGTTGATTTTGCTCCTTCCTGCATCCCCCTCCTTCTCCCATGCTTTTGCTTGCAAGGCATGCCCTTACTTTACAAGTGCTTTGATAGAAAACTTTTAGCACCATGGCTGCTGATTAGCAGCTTTCATTACTAACACATATTAGGAGGGCAGGTGCAGTGAATAATCAGTTTACTGCTTTTATAGGTTTATGAGTCAGTGCTAAGCACTAACTTAATTAAACATTTAGAAAGCAACAAGGGTCATAAATTAAACTTACTGATTGCATATGCACATGGGAACTGTTAGAAAGATTGCAGAACAATCCCTCAAAGGAATCAGAGGCATAGATTTTTTTTCTGCCACACAGCATTGTGTCATTAAAATGCAACATTTTAGTCCCTCTAAACACCATGGTGATTGGTCTGAAAAAAATTCCACCCACTTTCTCTGATCTTTTGAGAAGGTCATGCTTAAACATGTGGCAGAGTGTCTCTAGTGGGAAGGACTAGATGTTGGCACACTTTTCCATAAACTCCTTGTGACAGTACTAGGCTGGGTGCCAAGTAACGGACATACATTAAGATGATGGAGATGAAGCAAGAGAAAATAGCAAAGTCATAATATATTTTGTGTGTAGTTATATAAAAACATATCTTGTAGGTTCAGATGTATAAATGTTCATTTCTTTCAAAGGCCATAATATAGTTAAAGTCACAGAAGCTCAATTTGTTCATTAATTACATTCTTTGCAAAACAGCATATAATATATTACTGCTGTCATAAATCACCCTTTAAACAACATTTCATGTTTCTCTTGGAGACATGCTTCTCTTGCTTGTAATTTTTTCAGACTTCATGAGTTTGGTGTGAAGTCACTATCCTGAAGGGTAAGAAAATAGCCTTTGAGAGTAAAACACACTGTGTAAAGCAGCATTGATTTTTTATAGTTAGGGTTCTCTTTCAAAAAAAATGACATGGCTGGTTTCCACACACCGCTAAAATACACAGCTTGAGAACTGCAGTCAGACACGTGCAAGCAAGTCATAGAGCTCAGGTGAGACCGCTTATGTAAGTGAAATTATACACAGGTATTTATTTGCAGGATCAAGGCTTCCAGAAATCTGACAAGAAAAATGCAGAAAGAATTTCCATTATAACTATTTTTGTTAATGTCATTCTTGGGAAAACTTGCCTCATAATTAAAAAATAAGGTAACTAAGACTGAGCAACTTGAACACTCTGAAAGTAGAGAGCTTACTCAGTCTTCAATCTTTTAATTCTTCTTCAGAACAGCCTAGAGAACAGGCAAGAAAGTCTTCTTGTTTTTCACAGACAAGAATATTTTACATTTCACTCAGGGAAACAATTGGTAGAAATTATTTGCTAGTTTGATCACAGAAAATGCGGTTGTGCCTAGAGGCAATGGTCAGGTATTTTAATATTTTGTGATACCTTTTCCACAAGGAGACAAAAACACTTCTCAAATGATGTCACACTGAACTTAAATGGGATTTAGGGCAGAATTTTTTATAAACAATGATAATAAACTGATAATTCAAGGTCTACATTAAACTGAGAAGCTGAAATAAAATGCATATTAGAATATATACATGTAAGCTTCATTAAGCCATTTATCTACCTCATCTTGACATTGGTTGGTGAATGTATGACTTCATTCTTTTGCCTGCTTCTAACTCATGCTGGATTATATGGTCCCATGTACATGGATCCCCAAAGAGTATCCCATGCTGAGCTGCATTTCATGAAGTATAGCTCAGTATCTCACTAACAGCAAATGCCTTCTGTACAGGATAGTCATTGCCTTAGAGAATCAGGCATGACATATTATCTGAGTGTCAAATATTTGGGGATTTTTAACAGAGAGGCATTGTGTGAACATTAGTTATTATTGGAGATGCCATGTGAACTTAAACATATCGGACAAGATACTTCTAGTTATATTCATTTCTTTGGAAAGCAGGAATTAAGAACAATCTGGGAAAAATCTGTCAGAAAAAGTGACCAGAACTGCAGTATATATTATGGCACAGCAGTGCAGATGTAATTTCCTTTCACATGGCAGTCAGAGTTGCCAATATTTGAAGCAAAATATGCCATTGGTTTCACACAGAAAGGGAACACATTCAGAAAGAAGATAAGACAAACATAACTTCTTAGCTAATTAAAAAAAAAATGACAGTAAGCAGTTTGACAAATAAATCAAAATTCTAGTGGTCTCAGATTACACTGACCCAAAGCAAATGATCTGGCACTGATTTAGTGGCATGAATGTTTTATGTAGAATCCCTGCTGTGTCCATAAAATGTTGCTAGTTATGGCCAAAACCAGTTCTTAAAAATGTAAGCACTTCTAGGATCTTTTTTTTTTTTACTTTCCAGGCTAAAAGAATACACAGACAACAGTTTCCCTTATCAATTTGATTACATATATGTTCCTGAGCAGACATACTAACTGCTGATCTTCAATTTTTAATGAACAGCTGTACAAAGCACTCAAACCACAAACAAAATTATCAAAGTAGCTCTTTTTGCAAATTTCTGCTAGCTGTATTCTTTTCCACATCATGTCCAGACTCTGAAGTGTTAGTGCCAGTCCAGGAAGATTTGAGGTCTTTTGCGTGGCAGCCTTCAATCAAAATGCCTTTGACCTGAGGTGCAAAAGGCAGTCAACTTTACCCCTCTGCAACACACCCAAATTAGCCACACAAGATGTTCCAGCATTAAAACTGCACTCATGAGCTTGTATTAGTCAGAGAGACCTCAGTGTCCCCTAATGCAGAAGGATAGCATCCCTGATGCAACACCATAGTGTAGAGCCTATGTAACCACGGCAGCAGGATATTGAAAAGGTCTTTTTATTATAGCTAAGTGAACAATTTGAACTGTATGTGTATATTTACAATCTAATTTAACTACTAAGAGATCCGTCTCCCTAATTCCTCAGGAAAATGGACAAATCCTCTAGAAAGGGATTCAAGGCAGGAATGTAGTGTTGTCCTGAATTGTCCCATGGAAGTATCTGTCTCTTTCATCACTGCCCATAAGGGAACTAAAACTCAGGAGCTGAAATTCCCATGCAAACCCCACAGGTCAGCATTAAATTTAGACAAAACAAATCATTCGACTTTGCTCATGGTGTAATTCTTCTGCTGCTTGCAAGTCATCCACAAGTAGTCTGCAAAATTCACTGGCATATTTATTAATCAAGACGTCTATTTGCATCCTGATTATGTTTCTCTGTAGCTTGCTGCCTTTCTGCTCGGGGCACAGACTTAGCAGATATCTGGAAGTCCCAGAAAATGGTCACTGTGCATGTGTAGAACAACTCTACTTCTTTGGTATGCATTGCCCAACACCCAGTAAGACTGGCATATCTTAAAAGGTGTCTCGTGGGTATCAGCTATACATTGCACTTGCAATAGGTCTGATGTGTCATACTTGCAGTGCTTGCTATACAAAGGCAGTTATCTGCCTCCAGACAATCTGTGAATGCACAGCCCAACTCATAAGTATGTCAGACCTGATGCTTTCAGACCTGCTACTTGCAGCCGTACTTTTTAGATAAAAGCTTTGTAATTTACACCATTCTGCCTAAGATCATCATACCCACAGCCACCCGATGAATAAGTCACTCAAGAAAAAGAGGTACTAAGAAGGTCATTAGAGTACCAGTTTATAAAGGCCACTTCTTTACTCTGCCTAAACCCATCCTGGCTGTAATCTGAGAGGAGTCAAATGTGACAGCCCTGAAATAATGCTTCCCTGGGCTGAAATGAATGTGTGAATACCACCTTAAAATCTGATAGCCACATGCACAAAGATTTGATTTACCTGTATTAACCAAGACCATGTAAGAATTTTAGCATATTCTGAAATGGACTTTTATGACAAAGATATTTCTATTGACATAATATTACAAGTTATCTTATTTGCAGTGTTTCTGAATGTTTTCATACCTAGGACTTATTTTAGGGAAAAATCTAGTAGTTTGATTGCCTGAAGGATAAACATATATTCTATGTTGTGCGGAGGGAAAATCCTTTTCTTGTCTCATGTTATTTGCTTCAACAGTAATTTTATAGCAGGGTAGTAAGCTGTATGGTAAGCAATGATTGTTTCCAGACACTAGCTAGTAGGAAGCAGAGCTGCTAATACTGTTGAAATAGGAATCTGTTTTTTCTGGCTTTCCTTAAACAAAATTTACAATCTGATTTTTCCCCTTCTTAGGGAAAAAGCTGCTTTATATTTCAACTGTGTAACTTTCATTTCAGATTAAAATAAAAACAACAAAATGTGTAAATGGAGAAAATATAAAAACTGTGCCTAAGAGATAGTGAATATCATGTGACTGCCAGTAGAAAGTTTCTTTTGAAGAAAAATTGCAGAAGAATATACTGTATTAACAAGTTCAGAAAGGGGTGGGCAGATCTGGAAAAGATATCTCATATTTTGCATATACAACACTGCAAAGAAGAATGTGACCCCTAAATTTCTTTGAGGAGCTGCTTTCATTCTTTGTAGACATTCCCAGAATGAAGATTATATTGCCTATCATGGTGGACTTAGCAAGCTTGGCACCCAAGGCCATTGGGGGTGAGGGAGTTGGTTAATTACTTTTGTTTCCTATAGTAACTAGCACAGAGTAATATTAATTTCTTTACTTTTATATTAATAAATTAGACATGTTTCACGCACTACAGCATTCTCAGTTATGGCAAAGGAATATGATATCAATATGCTTTATATGATAATTCCCCTCAGACAAGCTAGAGACATCATTTTATGCTTAAATCTGCAATTTTTCCAAAACAGATCTGAGGCTTTTTCTTACTACTTATTTATGCTACAGAAGTCTAAGAGAAAGCTGCCACTTATGCATACTTTGCTGGAAGCATCCATAGGTGATGATTTTTTTTTTTTAACCCAAGTGAAAACATTATAGTGGTCTAATCCAGCTGTTCATTTTGCACCCCTAACAAGGAAAAATTATATGATGGCAGATCTCTGAATGAAAACAGCCAGTTCTGGCTGTTAAAATCTAAAACTAGAAAACTATGGTAAAAGTGATAATTGTTGATGCATTTCATTAATCTACAACCAAGAAAAAAGTGACTTCGTAATGAAAAGCAAAAATCAATTGCTTTGTAAAGCCTGACATTTTAGGTGAAAGACTTGGAAACACTTTCGAGTGATTTAAATAAAACCCCTCATTGGAATTGATTGTTATTGTGAGTTTATTTTCTCATATTTACACAAACTGACCCTCCAATTGTATTGTTACATGGACCATTTATTAATAGGAGTGGAGTTCGTACCTTAATAAGAGAGGAATTTAAAAGTGGAGGCCACCAAATTAAAATGTACACCTGAAGTCTGCAAGCAGATCAGGTGGCCTCGGATTCAGGGTAGGCATGAGAAGATGCATGCAAAACTATCTATTTCAAAACAAGCATCTCCGAAAATATTTCTTGTGTGTGTTTTTTTCTTAATTTCAAACTCAATGAAATTCAACAAATAGAAGTAATCTTCATTGTTTCAGAAGCAATAGTCATAGATGAAATAATAGAAAATCTCATTGTACAATTAAGGAAAATGAACCTCCATTCCTAATCATTAGTGAAGCTGAAGTCTGATTGTACAGAGACTTAGGAAGTCAAATTCTAATTAATAGGAGACTTTTAAAAATATTCCTAAACAAATTACTTGTAGGCCCAGAAAAGAAGGAAATGATGGCACATTCACAGCAATGATTTGAGCTAATTAATCCCCACTGCACAGTAGGGGGAATACTGCAGTACTAGTGGTGCCATGTTCTAGAAACATAAATCTTAGATAAACAGATTCTTAAAAAAGAATCTTAGATATGCCAAGGCACTTTACATATATATATATATGTACTAAAAAAAAAAAGAGAGTTAGTGTGACTATCCTCACAAAATAATAATAATAAAAAAAATTCTGTCCAGGTCCTTTGCTGTTTCATAAACTTGTGTTATCATACTAATAGAAATACACTGCTTGAATGCAACAGGCTCTGTCATGGACAAAGCTGTACAAAGAGTGCTGTACAAACAGAACAAAAAAATCTTTGTCCAAAGAGCTCACACTTCAGGTATGAGAAGTGACAGACAGCAGATGGATACAGTGAAGGAGTCAATATGAGCCATACATTGAAGCAGTGTCTTAGTGACTGCCCATTGCTCACTGCTATGTTTGGTTTCTACACCAAGAGAGTTCTGAGAAAAGTCTTGAAGGGTGCTAACAAGGTGGTTTTGTAGCCATTGAGGGAAAGCTCTTCCCAGGCATGAGGGAAAGTAGTGAAGAAGGCAAGAATGTGTTTGTTAAAGGTGACAGAAGGCGTAGTGGAGGCCAGCCACTAGAAGTTAATGCAGGAGTCAACCCTGCAGTGCTGAATAAGTGAATTGGTTTGGAGAAGCTGGATTAACACACAGCTTGTGGAAACATATAACTTCTGTTTGACATAACCCAGGAGGCAGAGCCAATGAAGGGTGCTTAAGAAGCAGAGCGGAAGGAAGACCTAACATGGTTAAAGGACTAGGAAAATGAATGGACACAAGAAGATCAACACTGCATTTGTTGTACCCACCAAAAGGCTTCACACTGGTGTTATCAAGTGAAGCCATGGAAGAGACCTTCAGGTGTGTGTGCATCTAGTGTGCTACAGATAAACTCTGGGAAGTCTCTAACATTTTTACACTGCTTTTAACATCATGGCACCTTCACTGGTAGCATTCTAACACAGTAATGTCCACCTTGGCAATTTGTTACAGAAGTCTTCTGTAATGCTGCATAGTTATTGGAGAACAGTAAGTGACCGCTGCATTCCCCATGTATTCTTATTTTGCTGTCAGTGAGAACATTCAGCTCAATATGATTTACACAACTGTATCATTAGTAAAATCATAACCCTTCATAAAAAGTGCTGAAGGTCTTTTGGACTGAAAAGTATCACTAAAAGGCCCAACTCAGGTACGTATATCCTTAACTTCAAACACATAAATACCAACAGTCAGTAACAAAAATGCTCTCTGTATCCACAGGTATCTGAGGTGTTACTACTGGGCAGTTCGTACTTTAATCACCATCGGTGGCCTTCCAGAACCACAAACTCTGTTTGAAATAGTTTTTCAACTGCTGAATTTTTTCTTGGGTGTCTTTGTCTTCTCCAGCTTAATTGGTCAGGTACATAAAAAAATCAATAACTAGATACATTCAAATTACTGTAATGTAGTGGTAGTGATAATATATTCAATTTAATAGAGTTCTGTTCTAGGAAAAAGTTTAGCCTCCATCTGAATGTCCTTCTATTTAACTGTCATCTGTACTTATTCTTCTGACAAATACATGTGTTTAATCAGTTCCCAGTCTTGTAGTCCTTTTGCACACAAGCTGATTTAAAGCCAAGACTCTGCAGGACATGGATGATTTTTGAAACTATGCATAATTCCTTTTTTCTTCCTCACAGCCAAGGAGCCAGTTCCTTGACATTCACATTATACTGTTAAATCTGATAGAAAAAATATAATTATAGGTATGTATTAATATGTACAAATTATTGAATAAGTCATGCTTGATACTACTGCCAATAGAATACTGTTAATGCAAATCCTATGATTTTTGTCAAACTAGAATTCTGCTCTCTTCCATAAATTACAATATATTTGCTAACCTGAAAATTAACTGTTTTTTATTTCTTTTGGTTCTTATTTGGCAGGAGGGAAAAAAAAAAGCCCATAGCACAGCAAACCACAGCACATCAGTTATATTTCCAAATGAATAAAACTGAACTATTTCTGGCTTATAACTACTAAACTTGGGCTTTAGATCCATAGGTTTTAAAATACCTTCCCTACAGAAAAACAAACGCATGGTTTTAAAATGCCTTGCCTATAGAAAAAGAAATGCCATGGTTCCTACGTGATACTGTGATTTATCAGATTCCTGTAGAAATCATTCCAGACTTTTTGATTTGTACATGTCTGTTATTGGAAGAATTATTATAAAAAAATAAAAATGAAAACTGAAATGTAATTTTTATTTTGAATACAGGATTCAAAAAGTTCAATCAAACAGTTAAAAATTGCATATGTCCCTTGTCATTTAGAAGTGCAAGAAAAGATAACCATCATGAAACAGACTCTTGCCTGTAGGATTTAAAATTCATCCACAAACAAGAATTACCAAGAATAAAACAAAGTAGTGCATATAAGATATTTCTTCTGGAAAACTATTGAATTCAAGTGTATTGGATTAAACTTTGGAGTTTGGATATTTATATTTTTTTCCTAAATTGATATAACTGTCAATGAAAGCACCATTCCCCAAGAAGATTCTGCAGATTGGGTTTTGTAACTAGTACACTAATTTGCAGACTCAATCCTTAAATCTTAACACATGAACATATTCACTGCATTTTTTTTATAATTTCTGTTTACAAAGAGCTCTTAAAATTACCAAGTTATTCCTGGTTTAGCACACTTGCCTAAAAATTGTTATTCCTATTGCAATCAATTGTATCTCTGTAATAAAGAGCAGAATTCAGCCCACTGGCACACTAATCCTTGGCCACTGCAACATAAATCCATCCTACTAAAAAAATGTCTATATAGTTATGTTTTGAAGAAGGAATATCTATGACCATTAACTCATGCACTTTCTAAAAACTAAATTACATTTGTGTTGGAATGTTAAATGATGTTCCTGCACTAAAAACTTCAAGGTCACCTTTCAGTTCAAAGTGCATTTTTAGGATTGATTTAGATTCTCTTAGCTACTTAAACAGCGGTAGGTTCTTAATTCTAGTGGTGCCAGCTGATGTTGTTAGAGAAATTTAGCCCAGTTTGCTTCACTTCTGACTTGCATTGCACACCAAATGCAGAGTAGCTTTATTATGGATTTTTAAGAAAAGCATTATCTACATTTTTCATCCATGTCCAGAAATATGAGACAGAAGAATAAGTTAAAACGCACAAATGATCCCTTTAAAATCATAAATATAGAATTTCCAACACAATTAGATTAAATCTGTAACGCTTCTGAAAAAGCGGATGAAGGACCTATTCAAAACATGCAGCTGAATGTATAATTAATCAGTGATTTTGCAAACAAGTATTTTATTCTTTTTATATGTTGGTGCACGATATTCAAATCAAGACTATTTTTTGTTAAAATGCGTAGTAACAACAACTGATGTTTGCAGATGAGAGATGTAATTGGAGCAGCCACAGCAGGACAGAACTATTACCGTTCCTGTATGGACAACACTGTGTCCTATATGAACACTTATTCTATTCCAAGAGTGGTCCAAAATCGTGTTCGAACCTGGTATGAATATACATGGGACTCTCAGGGAATGCTGGGTAAGACTTTCTAATTCCAGTTATGTAGCAACTTCAAGTGAGAGTGGTTGTATAGATACATATACAGGGTGAAATTCACATTTCTCCTTTTCTGAATTACATGAGAGAAGTGAGAAGAGAGTATTCAACTTAGTTTAGAAAAGAAAAAAAATCCAAAGCAATATGGCACTTACTACTTCACAGATTCTATTAATTTATATAATGTTTTGGTTATACCTTTAGACAAGATATGCAACTTAAAAGACAATATCTTAGTAAAAGTATATTACCAGATTTCTCATTTGAACTCATAAATGCTAGAATAGCTGCATTAAGTTATTTTTCTGTACAATGCTCATTTATATGGACATTCTTTTATTCTTCCTTTATATTTTCTAACTAACAGAGTTTGCTTTTATTTTTCTTTTACAGATGAATCAGAATTACTGGAGCAGATGCCAACCAAAATGCAATTAGCCATTGCAATTGATGTGAACTTTGCCATTGTCAATAAAGTTGACTTATTCAAAGCAAGTAGTTTTACAGGAGAATGCAGAAATGTGTGGTATTCCTGAGACAGAAACCTTGTTTTGTCCATCTTGCAACACTTAAGAACATGTTCGTTAATATGCAAGGCAAAATAGGTGTAAGAAATATCTCAGTTAATGGAGACATATCAGGACAAAGCCAAGTGCCTGCCTTTGAATTTTGTGTCAAAAAAACTATAAAAAAACAAATGAGATTAAAACACAGTCCTGTTATGTCGACATACTAAAGCTGATGTTATGGTCAGAGTGTAAATGATTTCAGAGTATAACTAATCTCAAGAGTCAGACATAGAAGAATGTAATTTTTAACACAGTCCACCTTAATGTATACCACCTAGGTCTGCCTGAGAGATCACAAATGCTATGTGTTCTGGCAACACAACTTTGATGTAATGAATGCTACTTTTTAGTAACTTTTTGTGCAAAGGAGCTTTCTCTTTATTATCATGATAGATTTCCAGAGATACAATTTAAATGTGGTATTTACTTAAGATTGTAGTCTTAGTACTTAAGGAGTAGTCTTGACATACAGTAACCTTAACACTAATTTGTTTGCTAGGATAATTGCAAGAAATCACATGATATCTCAGTATAAACATAGCTGCACAGTTTCTGCCACATTTGCTGAAGACGTGGAATTCATAGATTCATAGGAACATTTGACATGATCTGTTTTTTTTCCCTGGATCAGTAAAATACATTCACATAAAAGACCCATAAATTCCTGAACATAACACTAACTGAGCTTCCACAGCAAATTTAGATGTACAGAAGCTTACTTTGTAAAAAATTAAGAGATGTTCAACTTAAAGAGGACTTTATAAGAAGTATTTGAAATGACAATTCTTTCAGTCTTTTCTCTGCTCTAAAAGCTGATCCTTATGATGTTTTGAGGTTGCATTCCACTTATGAATCCCTGGATCATTCATGTATTTTGGGGTTTTACTGCCCAGTGTAAGCACTGATAGTCACTTGTGCTACTGAATTAATAGAGCAATCAATTCTAACTATTTTAACAGGGGTGTGATACCCAGATGATATATGACATGCTGCTAAGGTTGAAATCCATTGTGTATTTACCTGGTGACTTTGTCTGCAAAAAGGTGAGCATTGTTGTCTCTGTCAAATAATAATTATAGCATGTGTTTTAGAAAAAGAGTTCAGATATTGGTCAACAGTGTCCTTTAAATAAAATTAATCCTGAGTGAATTAGATAGCATAAAAGTAATTAAGGTACTCTGTGCAATAATAACAAATGTGCTCTCAAATTTCAACCTAGAACAAGACTATATGGATTTTATTACTTACATTATCAAACATAAGATTATAGTAATATGGGAAAGTATTTAATGTAAATAAGGCTTATCTAATGATACATCATGAAGTTTTAATATTTAAAATGGAGCAAGCTTAATTTTTTTTATAAATATATACAAACAAACCTAGCCTACAGATCTCAAACTATGATGCTCTGCATGTGCTTCATTTGTGCATTCAGAAACTCTTAAGTGGAATTATCCAAGTATGTAGAAAATACACTGCATCCCATACTGCTCCTTAGAGCAGGATCTGATCTTGCTCTGCCTTCACTCACAGCTCTGAGCTGTCTCCATACTTCCAGCTGAATGCTGTCACACTGTCCCTTTGCAAAGACGTCTATTTTTCTCTTACCATTTTGGCTCAAACATGGCCTTACAGTAAAACAGGTAGATAGCTCAGCTTCTGACCAAGTGAGCTGAAGTCTGTTTTCAGAAGGCATGTAAACATACTTATAGGCAGTGTAGGATGTAATTAAAGCATGGGGCGGATGAAGCATCAGTACTGTTACTGTTCTGGCAAGCAACCCACAGTTCATACCACACTCAGAAGTGACCATCAGAACCCCTTAACTTGTCTTTAGCAGTTCTGGTCCAGCATGTTCACTAAGGTCCTGCTCCCTCCAAAAGTAAAGCATAGGATCCTCTTCCTGATTGCCGAGTAGTCCCACTGACTTTACAGTGTAGGAAGTTAAACATTTGTGAATGCACCAAAGGATCACGCATGTCCTTTCAAAGACCAATCCCAGAATTACTGTTGGCTAGAAAGGGTAGAAGAGTAGTTTGGTGTGTTTGCTTGTACAATGCACAGCATGAAGGATCTTAGACTGCGGCTGGAACTCTGCCACAACAGAGAAATAAATGACAGTAACAGATTCAAAGTGTTGATACCACAGCCAGATGCAAAGCAGTTCTCAACAAGGATGGATTATGGGAAATTGAGTTATCAGTTTATTCCAGCTTGATTCAGAGCTAAAAGGCCTCTCATTTTTATAGATCTACTATGTGGCCAACAACCATAGTAATCCTATTAGTGCTGTAACACATAGTAGGGAATAAAACCCTGTTGGAACTACGTCCTCCTTGGATGTATCTTGACCTCATTGTACTTTACCGAGGAGGCCTGCATGCAGGCTTGGAAGAGCAAGTGAAGGGATAGCAAGTGTACGCCCCATGTTTTCAGTCCCGGCTTTGTTGTTGTTGCCTTTTCACTTTTAAAATGAAATTGCTGCTTTGCCTCAGTTACTCCAGCTGCACGAGTGGAAAAATAGTTATTTGCCTGCCTTACTTAGATGTTGTGAGGACTTTTATGATCATGTTCATGAAGTCCATTATATTGCTCCAGTCTGCCTGCTTTTTGTTATATATATTGATGTCACACCTTTGAATCTTAGTAGATCATGTGGAGGATAATAAATAAATGAATAATCTCTTAAACTATCCAGTGATTACATAAAAGTTGATGAAGTTTTGAATGATTGTTTATTCTTATTTTCCTTTTAAAATAGATAAATGATGATTAGAAGTAATTTAGACCATAAAGCATGGGCTTTTTTGCACTTCTCTGTTATTAAATACACTTCTGCAGTACTTTAGTTTCCACGAGAACAGCTGATGGAAATGACTGCTACAATCCTGATTATTATCTACTCTTCTTTTTCCAAGCTGGCCTAGATGGTCTTACTCCTGTTCAAATATTGTCCCAAATCACAATTGGAACTGCCAAAGTCAGTCCTTGTGCTTGTGCTCAGTGCTAGGAAAAGTAGCTCAAACATTTATTTCTCCGTAATACTAGTAAACCTGTTTATGAGAAAGAGGAAAGATATTTAAAGAAGAGTCTGTCAGATTATTCTAACAAAAAACCACTGTGCTGCTAAAACATGGGATCTTTATGTGTTTTTGTGCCCAGGGAGAGATTGGCAGAGAGATGTACATCATCAAACAGGGTGAAGTTCAAGTCCTTGGTGGACCTGATGGTAAAAAAGTCCTGGTTACCCTAAGAGCAGGAGCTGTATTTGGGGAGATCAGGTAGGTCCATCTCTATTTTTAACACTTTCTTTAGAACTGGTCAAATAATCAATGGTTGTTTAACTTCTCTGTGGTAAGCACGACAGCTACCATGGGGAGGCTAGAAAGTGGGTAGGATCAACCAAGAGGACACTGAGCAAGGAGGTGCAGGTAAGTGAAGGAAATTCTAAGTAAGTGAAGCATCAGAGGCTAATCTGGCAAGATCTGAGACCAGTGTTTTGGTCAATGTACACAGGAGTATACAGACAAATTTCTCCTTCAGCATTTAAAAGATTTAACACATCTTCCTGTTCTGAGGTCTGCAATACGGCAGGACCAAATGCATTTTATTGCCTGTATAGTGAGACTAGGTGCCCTTACACAGCAGATGGTAAAAATGATAATTAATTTCCAACAAAAGAGTTAAAAAGTCTAAAAGAATAGCAAATAAAACTAGTTCATTTAGGAGCTGAAGTAGGGATTAAGTTGCCAAAAATCAGGCATCCACATTTGAAAATGTATTTGTTTAAGAGCATACAAAACAAGAAAAAGGCTGACAGACCAGACTTTTGGTTCTGAGTTTTTAGGTCTGGAGAAGAAAAATTCTTCTCTTGTGGCTACAAATGTTTTCTATATTCTCCATGTGGTTGCTATGCAAAATCTATTAACTCTTACATGCCATGGTACCCAATTAGCCAACCAAGTGCTAGATTTTAGGCACTACATCCCCTGCTGAGGTTGGCCTGAAGAAAAGTAATAAAATAAATGTGCTGCTGCATGTGATAAACTGGATCCTTGATTTCTTCCAGCTGCCTTTCTGTTACTGTTAATCCTCTTGCTGGTAGCTTTAATCTGCCTTTTGAAAAGTGGTAATCAGATCTTTGCCAGGTTTACATTTATCTTCTACTTGTGTCTCCCTTTGTAGTAGGGGAAACATTCCCGTTTATCCAGTGACGTGTATCCAGAACTTGCTTAGACCTCAAGTGGAAAAAACCTGATATATCTCATAGATTCAGAACTTTTTCATTGAGTGGGGAAGTGAAATTATATCAGCTCTTTGAGAGAAGGTTATTTGAAAGGTATTTCTCTGTGTGACAATATAATACCTGAGCAAAGCCTCAAAACAAAATGCTTTATAAGTTATGTGGAAAGGCTAAGAATACACTGGTTTTCAGTAAGGGCTGAATAATGAAAAGATAAAAGGACAAGCTACAGCAGCCCAGATATATAACATGCACATAGTTTTCAATTATTTATTAGTCTTGTATTTGGAGCAAGGACTTTATTTTTTAAACTGAGAAATGATAATGACTGGTTTTAAAACAAGGAAGGGATTTTCAAACTTTTGATCTAATACAGGTGAGCACGTGTTTCCATGTGAGAACTACACAACGGCCTTTAAAGATTCATTTCCCAATACGTGTTACTCTTTACACAATTGCCAATATGGCCAGTAAAACCCTCAGCAATGCTACAACCCTACAAGTCTTGTTTTATTCATCATTGACCTACTGTGGCAGCATACTATTCAGACACACGTAATTTGCATATAAATGTCAGGCAGTGGATAAACTCGAGGAGAAAAGACACAGCAACTGGCAGACATCTCCAAAATTGAAGAAAAGCAAAGACATGAAGCACTAAGTGTATCAGTAGAGATTTATCCTCTTCCTTGTGGCAAAGTGTTAGAAAATAATGAGTTTGTATAGCGCCTTCCTATGTAAGTTTTGTCAAGGTCTTCTGAATACTGTATAGCAGAAGCAAATGAAAAAAAATTTTTTTAATGGATGAAATACTGCTTCATTTAGCACATCCAAATTTTCCCCTCAGTATTCATAGCGTAATTATCACCTGATATCAGACTGATTTCCTTCTGACTTCTGATTCAAGATTTGTTTAGAGAAATAGGTCAGCTTTATTCAGAGTGGTTTAACTACACAATTTATAAGACACTCGTTATTTAATCTCACTCTGTTCAAAATGCATGTAAATGATGCTTAAAAAGTCTCTGAGGGCAAAGGAGTTGAGAAAACAAAAAATGTTTATTTCAAAAAATTTCCCTGAATTATACTAGAAGGCCAATGCAAGACTAATGTTCAAGCAAGTCCTTCGCCAATTTCATCCTTGAAAATTATTACAGAAACAGATTAACTAATAGGAGTTGCCTTCCAATTAACATCTTAGCCTCGTTACTACTTTTCTGTATAGATAATATCAGTTTGGGGAAGCAAAATAATCTTAGAATCAGAGACAAACAGATTGCTGCCTTAATGAGAGCCTGTCTGCACAGACAATTGAGAAAGAGAGAAATTCAGCTATAACACAACACTTCATTAGTCCAGACAAATTTATACTTTAAACCAGCTGTCATCATTCATCCATTTACTGATATTTCACTAGAACTATTTCCTATCAGAAAATGATAATTCTGGAAAAATTAAAACTTTTCTCTATTATATGTAAATTTTTGACAGGAAGATCTCTAAGTTTTTGGTGTCAGCTTCAGCCTTTCAGCTGTTTGGTAACTTTAACTTTTTATTAAAAAAAAATCAAAACTACAGGCAGTATTTAGCTTTGTGAAAGATTACATTTTCCACTCTGGGCCAGGATTTCCCACAAAGTGGCAGCTGCTTCTTTTCAATGAGCTCTGTCCTTCGGTGTTTAACATCCTGGTCAGAAGCAAGACCCAGACCTATTTCCCTTTCCTGACTTACCAGTTCTCTCTATATGCACATAGGTGCTGAGCTGAGCTGCCACAACCTTGCACGTTCAGCTGATACGCACACCATTCCCTGGATTGATCTGCTAATTTCAATGAACAGCAGCTTCCTACAGAGATCAGCTTTTAAAAAAAGTAATAGATAAGCTGAGTCATCACTTACTTTGACAACTTTATACCTCAAAATTAAATTTTCTAGCATAAGAATTCAAAAGTTATCATCTCATACTAATATTACAGCATTTCAGGCTAACAACTGAAGTAAAAAATGTAAGGTAAAAAAAGCAAATTTCTCTATTAATATAGATATTACATTATCAAGAACCATTGCAAGGCACATGTAGTTATTTTTAAAGATATGGTCTATCATGTAACTCCTAGAACACTAGCCAAAACAGATTCAGTGATGAAGTCCATAATGCTGTCCTTAGTCAAAGATGATTCTGTTTGAGTAAGGGCTGCCTTACTTGTAAAATTCACCTCACATCTTCACAATAATGAAAAAGCTGATCTCTTCAGTCCTAGTCTGCCTCGATAAAATGAGCTTTCTGTTAGGAAAGCCTGAAAATGATTGTTCAATGACTTGTTGAGAAGTGATTCATCAGAACTTAAAGCTGTTTGCAATTTTCTTTAGCTGCTTTTCTTATTGTGCAAATAGATTTATTCTATCTGAGGAATTGTACAGAGTTGTTTAAAAAGAAGACAATATACTGCATTTTCAGCTTGAGTTCATATATCGATTGCTGTCTTGGGTTGCAGAAAACCACTGTGCGTGTGTGTGTTTATGTGTGTAAAAATAGCCTAGTACACACAGTTGCAGATGTCTCATACTATCCTTTATAAATAAAATATATTATCTGTATGATCTAATATTTATAAATATAGTATATATTTCATACTAAAACCAATATTTGTATATCCTTGATTAATATTTTAGATAAGTATTTCTTCATATTTTACGGGGTCCAGACTATCCTTTATTAATAACTTTTAAATTTGGAGATTACTAAATATTCTCTGAAAGTATTAACTCATTGGGAAATATTTAAGGGACAAATTTTAGCGTAGATCTCCTTGAACATAGTAATAAGGCAATTTTAGTACTAAGAGCAAAATGCAACTTCTCTTGCGTACTACCCAAGCTAAGAAGTGAAGTCTCTTCATTTCATTTGCTTAATGCAAGATGAACAAATTAATTTTTATTTGTACAACATCTAATTCTTACGTGGATATCCTTCCTATGGCCAACTTCTGCTTGCTAAACTGGTCTAATGCCTTACTTTGAAAACAAAATAGTCTCCTTCTTCTGGCAGAGACATTTGTAACTGTCAGCCTGAAAGACCTTCCTAACCTGTATCATTCAATTTGCCAACATTCAAATGTGAGATGTGGTATGTGAGAAAACTGAAAACCAGAGTCCCACAGAAGTTATTCACTCAGGAAAATTAAAATTCTTGAAGAATCATTCATTCACTGTAAATAACACTCAGCAATAACAGACTTGTGCTGCTCTACTTCTGATGTAAATAATTTTCAACAATAAAATTGAGGAGATGCCAAGTTCACATGAGGACTAAAACAAACGCAGTCCTTGAAGTGGGTGTCTCTTGGGAGAAATGTCTCTACCTAGCAAGACTTTTCACAGTCCTTAGCATCTACATATGCCTGACCAGTAGTGACAATTTGCCTTCCTGAGGCAAAAAGATATTTCTAATCCCAACCATAAAGGGCCTTTATAGAACGTCAGACACAACAGTTGGGTACGTAAGTGAGCTTTATGATGACTTTAATGTACAACCACCAGCAAAGAGATTTCTCACTAGGTCAAGTAACGATGTGACAGATGATTTTTATTTTCATTCCAGCCTATTAGCTGCAGGTGGAGGAAATCGAAGGACTGCTGATGTGGTGGCTCATGGTTTTGCCAACCTTTTCATTCTGGACAAGAAAACGCTCAATGAAATCTTGGTGCACTATCCTGACTCTGAAAAACTTCTTATGAAGAAAGCAAAGTATGTCCTAATAACAGTTTTTAAATCACATTATTTAGCTGCAGAATGGACAGTTGTGGCTTCTAGACAGATTTGCATTCCTTTCTTAGAAAAGAAACAGATGTAAACACATTTGTTTTAGAGGTCAATTTGCCCAGTAGTATCTAGTGGAAGTCATGGTCTTGGCAGGGATTTCAAGGGTTGTGGAAATGTGGTAAGTAGAATGAAGTCCTGAATGTAGTTGCCTTCTCCATTGTGTTTAAGGTAACAAAACAAATAGGAGATACAGATGCATATCAGGACTCCTTACATAGCCAAGAAAGAAACTGCAGGACAGATGTCAGTTAAAGAGTAGGTTTTCAAAGATGCAACCGAACACTCACAATTCTACAGAGATACACTTCAATGCACCCACAGACTTGTATGCATTTCCAAAACCTTAAGAAGTAGTTAGGAATGGATTTAAAGCAAGGCCCAACAAGATGGAAGTACACAGATTAGAGAGGTGTGCATTTTGTTCAAAAGGATTCTGAAATGGGATTTCAAACCCTAACTGCTGTTCATCTTGCTTTGGCTATAGCTTGCTAGGGTCACCATTTCTCCAGCTTTGAAAGGGCAAAATATTGTCAGATTTTGTCATAAAACAAAATGTGTACCTTGCTACCTTGTAAAAGGTCCAAATACTTGAAACAGTTTGTCATTATTAGTATACTTCAGCACTCTTATTGTTCTCAGCTGTTGCCTTGCATTGCTAGCAAAGGTTGGAAGGTTGCTCCCAGACAGTTGAAATTCTACCAGAGAAGACTAAACATAGCACAGGAGTGATGTTTTGTTTAGCAAAAGTGCTAGCAGATGGTTGCGTTCAGCATGTTTCAACAGGCCTGGTTGTCAAACAACAGTATCTTGAGAATCATCACATCCCTGAGGAATAAGGAACATAGACACAGAATGGGCTGATTTCCCAATTTTCAAAACTAGCATCAACAGGTAGAAAGGTGGAACAAATCCACTGACTGATGGTCCCCAGCATTCATCCATCCTGACTTTTCTCCACCTTTTTTCTAAACAGTTGTATGACCAGTTACTTGTTATTCCTGTCTCTCTGTCCCACGCTGCTGCCTTCTGCTTTCTTCCCCATCCTAATCATACCCTGCCAAGCCATTAAATTCTTTTTCCTCCAGATAACCTTTTCTCAGCTGCAGGAGCTTAATCATCCATCCTTCATATCTGCACTCCTATTTGAGCTCAAAGCCCTCTCTAGATATCAGAACAGATACAGGATATCCTGTTTAATTTGAAAGATATGTAATACCTGCATGTATTCTGGTCACCTGTCTAGGTATCCACTAATTCTTCCAAAACTCCCATGCTCTGCATATGGTCAGCCATGTCTCTAGAAAAACTAGGCATCGACAGGAGATTTGTGCACTGTTTTGTTAAAGATTGCAGTTCTGTTCAGTTTTGGAATCAAGTTATCAGTTGCTCTGCCCTGGAACATTTATGTTAGAGTTCTCTGTGGGATTGCATTGGCCATCCCACACCTTTAAAGGCCTCCTTGAAATAAAATCAAAGGAAGAAATTTGTTCTATTATCAGCTGCCTTATAGTCACTGTATGTTTTTTACATAATAAACCCACGCAAGCTGCTGAAGTGTACTTTTTAAATTTATGTCAATAAAACTTTAAAAAAAGTAAAATCTTCACTTCTGAAATTGCCAAAGTTACAAACTACAAGATGCTTAAGAAAATTGTAGTATTATGGGATTTACTGTACTTCAGACTGCAAGTATAGTCCTTGTTCATAAAAAGCCTTAAATCAGCACAGGAATCCTCTGCTTTTCACTGGTTCCATCTATCTCGGAACTATCATCTACTCTTTACCCTTGTCATTCGTTCTCACTTCTTGTCGTTATGGCTGCAAATCAGTACAGCTATAGAAAGGTGTGAAAATCTTGTCTGCCACATGCTTGGCAGTAATTTTTATATCTTCAGGGTGTCGTCTTCTACTGAAGAAGACTAAAAGTAAGTACCGCTGTCTAACCTGACCTGTGAGAGATAAGCCATGCTGGAAGTTAGCTTGGTAAACTATTACTTGAACAAGCATCAGCTGGACTCCCAATTGAGCACTAAATGCTCTCTGAATTTCCATCCAGAAGGCCAGGTAAGAGACTGCCACCTCAGGTACAAGGCATCCATCTCCCTCCATACTACTTCTCACCTTATAAAATTCTCATCTGCTTTGCAACACCTTAATTTGAGCCTGCACTTGTTTATTCTCCAGGATACAGGGAAGCAGCTGCAAATTTGAGCAGTAGCCTCCAGCTGTAGAGGCTTACCTTTACCATTTCCAGCTTTGCTCTTGCCACTGGACTCAGGACCAAAAAAAATTGGCCGGAAAAGTTGCCAGATTTTCATCCATGAATATGACATTTTAGTTTTGCAGGAACTTTGCTTGGTTTCACAGCAATGCTGTGTGTTCTCATTCCTTCCTGTCTCCAGGGTGCTGCTGAAGACAAAGGGGAAACCTCCTCCAGGACCACCAGTGCAACAACCACGGGGCTTGGCCGGTCTCTTCGGGCAGAAACAGGAAACTCCAAAATTGTTTAAAGCGATGCTTGGAGGAAAAGGAAAAGAAGGCCTTGCCAGGCTGCTGCAGCTGAAGAGACAAGAAGACACTCAGGTAATGCCACAGAAAATAGACTAGATTCTTCCAGGTGCTGAAAGACACTGGGAGGGCTTAGGCAAACAGAGTAGATAAAAATGCAGTGTTACTGCAATCGACAGAAAAAAACTCTCAGTAGCTGAGATATAATCACTGTACCTAACCTCTGTAAACACTAATTCTAAAATTTGGCTCAAATCTTCCTGGACCTGGACTCTATGCAGAATAGAGAAAACAAAAGCAAAGAAAAAGCAAGGGAAAAAGCAAGCAAACAAAAATCCTTAAAGAAAGTAAGGATAAAATAGACGTTACAAAGACCCTAAGGGCATCCTATCTTCTAATTTTATGTTCACAACAGTAAATACAGAAATATCCTAACAGTAATCTGATCCAGCTGACTCAAGCACATGGTGGACCCTTCCAATTCAAAGTCTGATTTCTGGTTGTCAAAAATCCTGAAGACAAAATTTAAAGTGTAGCCCACACAGCTAAAACTGACTACATCTCTAACATATTGCACTTATGGGAAAACTGCTATTTTACTTGATTAAAAATAATTCCCATATTATATTCTGTTCTGAGAAATGTTAATAAGAACCTGCTCAGTTCTACATATTTACCGAAAGGTGGCAGAATCTTTTTCTGTTTTTATAGGTGAACTGGCTGTGCTTTTATTTATTTTTTTAAGTTAAATAAAGAACTTTGCTTACACAAATGACTACAACACTATGATTGGAGCAGAAACATTGGTCAATTTAATGTGTGTTTGTGAACTTAACAGCAAATAGGCTTTGCCAAGGAATTGGGGCACTGGGCAACATGACGAGATTTACGTAACACCTTTTCTTTCTATACTAGTGTAAGTACATAAAGGAAGGCAAGACCTGAGGAAGGGTTGCGTGCCCCAAAACGTGCCTGTTTCATCCTGCTGTATTAATAAGAAGCAGATACTATCACAATCCACAAGCTTCTCCTAGGTTTTATGTTGACATTCTGATTCTGAAATTGTGTTTTTCATTTAGAAACTGATTTTCAGCATCTAAATACAAATTTACATATGTTGCATCACAGTATCCATGCTGTGCCTTTCCACTGCATATACAGAATAGAACTACTTCCTGAATTTCTTCTGCAGCATTGGAAAACATTTAATTTCTTGTTTCTAGGAAACTCAGGCTGAAGTAGAGAATAAGCCTGAACGAGAAGAGAAGAAACTCGTGGAGCCCGCAGCCCCATCTGCACCTCCTGCACAAAAGGAAGAGCCAAATACAGGCGCTAAGCCTAAACCTGCTGTTATGCACAGGGGAACCAGTAATGAGTCTCTGATCATTAGTATGTCTCCATCTCCCAGAGCAGGAGAAGGAGAGATCCTTAAAGTTGAAGTTAAAGAGAAAAACAAGCAATAGATGGTGCTTTGGGCTGTGGCCCCATCTATTGTCTTGCTGAATCCAGAGGGCTAGCGTGACTTTGCTTTTGAGTACAGAAGATAATAGTAGAGACTACTCAAGAGAAAAATCTACCCCAGTTCCTCTTCTTCTCTTCTTCCTCCCCTGACAACTGGACAAATTATTTATATACTTACCTCTTAACCTTGAGCCTGAAGAGACAACCTTTGATGTAATAGGAATTAGAGCTCAGACTGTATTTCAGGACCACTTGTTTCTTGTTTGATCCATGCTCTCCCTTATCTCTTACTCTGTCTTGTTCCTGCTTCTCCTCTTCCCTCTCCTGTTTATCCTTGCTTTCTTACTGCTGTTCCTGCTGCTCAGTTTGCTCTTAATTTTTGTATGTGTTCTTTTCTATTTTCTTTTCTGGTTTCCCATAGTTATCCTTTTTCTGGTTACTGCCCTGCTGTTGCTGAGGTTACTCATGTTTCTCTCGATCCTTCTCTCTCCTCCCCTTATACTTGTAATCAGTGACCTGCTTTTGTGACCAGCATGGCTCAGTGCAGAAAGCTGTGATGCTGTGCGTTGGGATGTTTTAGCTTGGGACAGAGGGCCACAAAACAAAACCATTGTCGAAAAATAAAATCACAAAATCCACAAGGGGGAAGCAGACTACAGAATTATTGCCAGCTCTCTGAAAGCAGGAACATCTGCCCCAGTAGTCTTTGACTGGTGAATAAACATGGCAGAGACTTGGATATTAGCCCCCACCCCAGGGGTGACCTTTAACTTTGGGCTGCTGATTTACACACTTGATCTTCTCAAGGGATGGGGCACTAATAATGCTCTCTGAAGAGCAAGCAGCTGATACTGGCTAACTTTCTGAAGAATCTTGGTATTTAAACCGGCCATTTCAAAAATAAAGGCTATTTTACAAAAAGCAGGATTTGCACTTTCTGACTATGTGGTGCAGAGTTTCAACCAATGCTCCAGTTGTTCACCTCTATCAGAGACCTCGATTGATGGTGCAAAGTGAGCCCTGTGCCTTACCAGGGCTGAGCTACATCATACCTGTGAACTAAAGTAAATCCTTTATGAGTGCCACAGCTGAGTGGCATACAGCTTCCTAACAGGGAGCTCCCACACTGTCAGCATTCTCTATTGACTCATCACAGAAAGGGATGCAATATTAAACAAAAGGCTGAAGCTGTATTTTAAGCTTAATTCTCACTTACTTTTTTCTCTTCCATGGGTTTGCAACTCCCCTCTCCCCCTATCCACTTTCAGTCCCCACCTGTGAGGAACCAAGAGACTTGTGAGAGACTGTGGCAACCATTTTGTCTCAGCCAACCAAGCATGTAGCAGCAAGCAGCCAAAACAGGACGGGCCCTGCGGAGGTGGGGTAGTGAACTGTTTCTGGGAGGCTTTCTAGCGGTTGTGCCTCAGAGGCTTTCTGGCAATTCTCTTTCTGAGAAGTTTGCTAGCATTTGCACTTCAGGCATTTTGCCACAGGTTTGGAGTTTTGCCACAGGCTTGGAGTTTTGCCACAGGCCCTTACCATGGCAGTTGTATAAACAAGTTCAATGGGATAAGGGGACATCAGTAACACACACAGACACACACACCCTCCCCACCCCCCCAAGAACTTTCGAGAAAACCCCACAACACTTGCGCAAAGACCTCTCGGACGAGGGTGAAAAAGGGGGAGAGACCAAGCCCCAGGCGGCTGCCTGCTGCCTGAGGAATCCACCTGAGGAATTCACACAGCTACTTCTGAGACTCCTTCCTCGCTCGATCCAAGGGTGGTGATGCCTCTCCTTTTTTCTCTTTCCTCTCTCTCTCTCTCTTTTCTCTTCCTCCTACCTTGTTGTTAGGAGTATTTTGCTACGGCTGTTAGGTGTCAAGTTTTTTATTCAAAGTATCTGCTACGCCAAAGTTAGCCACACTTGTGTTATAAGTCAACATTAAATAAAACATATTTTGAGCATTTAGGAGCCATTGTCATGACTCCTACCCCGGGATTCGCCAAGTGAAACAGGGTGTTGAAATTTTCCCTGTCCCTCCTGAGTCATTGTCATGACTCCTGTGTGCGGCAATGGTCCATCTAAAAGATCACCTCCCCTGAGCCCACCGAGCGGGACGGGACACCACTAGATCAACAGTTTTGGGAACTAAAACCATTACACAGAGGCCAAGCCAAGAAATTGCAAGGGCAGGCTTCACAGCTCCTCAGCTAACCAGCCAACCACAGAAGGCACCGTGCCAAAATTAAACATTCAATTTGCAGGCTATATATGATCCTGCAGGCTATGCATTCTGTAGGCCTGCTCTTTTAACGCCTTTGAACTTCTCTCATCACAGGCAAAGCTGGCAGCCCAACCAGAATCAGTAGGAGCTTTCACCAAGTCAAAGCTGGATGATTGAACTCCACATGTTGTGTATTCCACACATCCTCTGACATGACAAAAACCCAAATCTCTTTCAAAAAGAAAGTTCTGCTGCATTAACAGTGAGGTCAAGGTTCAACTGCTACATGGAAAGAACGATCTTTAATTGTATGTTACTTGTTTGGTATGTAAAAAAAAGGATGTCACAACAGAGGTAGAAAATTATAAGATTAATCATAAAAACTTACTCATCTATTGCACATCCAGGAACGTCTCAATACAATCTCAAAATTAGAAATATTGCAGAACTGCTTCACAAATGAGGCCTTCTGTGAATAATGATGATCTATGAATTCATTACAATATATGATTCTCAATTTTTTTTGAGAGTTGTCAAAACATTATGGAAAGAGAGAAAAAACATGACCTCCCATATTTTAACATTTTTTATATTAATTAGTAAACCACTCTCTCATTGCAAAAGATCCAATCCCCTTCTGCCTACACGTGCTACCAGGTAACTTCAAACATTTTCACTATTGGCATTTTTAAGTTCATCAATCGTGCACTGACATATATTACAAAGTAAGGGCTGAGACTGCAGCAGCAAGTGTTACAGTGCAGCAACAGAGCATCATCCCACAAGTTGCTGCTTTGGTACAGCTCTTAACAGCTCAGGATTGCAGGAAAGCCTGTCAGTTCTGTCTGCAAAATTACCGTTATGCACAGTTCTTGAGTTCCTTAGACCCAAAATGAAAGAGAAGTGTCAGTGTTTGCAGAAGATCATGGCCACACACAAGTAACATCCATCTGGTTTTCTCTGACATTCTACTTTTCTATTGTTGGAGTATTTTCCCCTTCCCTGAATTCCACCATTTTTAGGCATAGGCAAGGGGAGGAAGGGTCCAGGAATCCAAGTTGCAACTATTTATAGGGTTTTCACCAGAAAGAACAGCACAAGAAATGTCAAGATCTATTAAATCCTTTCAGGAACTAATTCTACCCTGTGGATCCTTGACTGGTGGAGAAGTTGAGTGAATTACTCTGAAGCACTTAGAAAACGGAACTTCCAGTATCAAAGCTCACTCAGGTTCTGTATGGCATCACGCTCTGCTGCAATACTATGTCTCTAGTATCTCTGCCAATAAAAGCATCTCAGACTTGACTACACTTGAATGTAAAGAAACCGAAGGGTGGAGTAGAACGATGTATTTGAAAATTAAAATAACCAAATCTCCATGACTCTCTACTTAAAATGTAGACACTGTTCTGAAAAAAGTTTTGGAAAATCTGATAATTGTATGAAATACCATGCATGGGAGAACTCTAACATGGCAAAGAGCATGAAACAGTCACTGCTAAAACCATCCCATTTCAGAATATCTTCTTGCTAAAAGCCAGTATAAGATGCTTTATGAAATATACACTGCACATTCATAACCACTGAGTGAAAAGGCATTTTTCCTTTCATCTGATAATACTTGTTATAAATCTGAGCTGTTCAGCCTGTGGAATACTCATCATAGGAACTGCAAAAGCAGCATTTATCATTACATAGAAAATGCTGAATACAAAAGCACAACAGAGTAACAGGATATTGAAATTATATTTTGAATGCATATATACTGTAAATCAGTTAACTTCATCAGAAATGAAATACATAGGAAAGTAAAAAATAGAGGTTACAGGTTATTTCTCTGCTGTACACATGTATATAATCAAGACCATTAAATGGCAAAAAGCATCTGATTACAAAAACTGCTATACATGATTTTTATCACAAGGTGGTGCAAGTGAACTATAAGCACATTCACTTTACAAAACTGACAATATTTTGCTTTGTCACCCTCAAGCTAATAAGGCATTTTTTACATGTAAAAACAAACAAAAAATGGCAAAACAACATAGTAACTCCCCTCCCCCTTGATTCACAATCTGCTGCATTCCTTGACTCAGAATATTGCTTCAGCTTAACTTGTAAGTTTCTAAATTTTTCAACAAGTGTTAGCTGTACACCTCTAAGAGAAATTATACCTGAAAAATGGTTCTTGTCACCGTCAGGTTTGAAACACTTTTCTTTTACATAGAATAGGGCACATTAAGAAGTAGGTATTGTTGATATGCTATTTAATTCCCTAAGCTTGAGGAACATGGGGGCACTTTTCCAGTAAGAGATAATGAATTCTCTACTGTAGAAACTCAGAATTACTGTATAAAATACAGACAAAACAGAAGGTTTTATTTTATATTAAGCAGGTATTTAGTACAATAATACCTATTAACATAGGTAAATGCATTTAAATGCACTTCCATGGCAACTTAAAACAGAATTGGTAACAGAACTCAGATGCAGCATTATATTTTTGGCAGACAGCTCAGAGGAACTTCAGTAGTATCCTGTACTCCTATCAGTAGTACTCGCCCACTTCAATTAATCTAGACAAAGCATTAATACTGCATCCAGTTATCTCTGTACATGGAGCATGTAGCTGTGAAACAGTTTACTGTTCCAAAATCATACAATATCAATTTGCAGCAGTGTGATTTAGGTTCATTATAACTACTTCCTTGATCTTAATATTTTGTGTTGCATATCTGGCATGACACTTCATTATAATTTATGTATGAAGTAGAAACACATTTGCACTACGCTGATAAAAAGATGTCTGTAAATTTTTATATAAACACATGAATTAGATTTAAAAAAGAAAGAGCTTGGCTTAATATGAAACAAAATCTCTTCCTCAGTATTCCACTACTGAAACTATTCAGGACCCCATCCACCAAGGAAAATGGAGTGGAGAATAACACATTCATTCATGATTGGTAACTAGTCAACTTTCTACAAAACACTTGGTATGTTTTACAGGATGTGTAAGACAATCTTGGTACATATACCTTTCATCCATCAATGTTAATGTGAATTCAGATTCTTGACAGGAGTATACATGTATGGAAAGAAAAAACAAAAAAAACCAACCACACATTGCAGCTCCAGCAACTAAAAAGAAGTCACATACACTATGACCTGGTGCAATCTTGAGTGCCAAAGTATTCTAAATTTAGTGTTAGCCCATTCTGTTCTTACATGTTACAGGTAAGCCATCCAGAATCAGATCAGTCAGATACCTAACTCTAAACCACTTCAAATGTGAAACTGCAAAATTAATGTTCAAGATGGGCATTTTGGAAGTGATAAATGAGACCTTTACATCCACTTACTTTACACGCACTGACAGGATCAGAAGAGATCCTCAGCAAGCAGTATGCAACTGAGAGACAAGAAAGCTTCATCTTTCCACTAAGCAAACAATATGATTTACACTTGGTGTAAATGGTGAAGAGAAAATTCAAGCCAAGAAAATAAACCAGAAATTGTTTGCCCTAGAGAAACGCAGTGTGATTACACGATTAGAGCTTAGAGACTTTATGTCTTCCTACTGGGAGAGAAGAAGGAAGACTGGGGTTTTTGCAGGCACTTTTCATTAGTAGGCTCATGACAAAGAAGCATGATTCAAAATGACGAAACCAATATAGGTAGCACTTTCAAGAACTGCCTTTGCTTGAAAATATGCAGTTATAAATCAGACAAAACTTTTTAACTAGAAAGTGAATTCCCATTTCACAAAAAGCCCTTTAAAGATCAGTAGTCATGACTCTTATTGAAAAAAAAGAAAAAAAACCACAACCAAAACAAAACAAAACCCTGACCAAAATAAAATCTGGAGTTCCTGTTTTCCAGCACAGTACACACTGAAATACATCTTACAGCCTTTACAGTAGTAGCCTTGAAGGCCAATAGTATTCTGAGATGTTAGAAGTTCACCTTGATTCACCCTAGTTATTCCTGTACTACCTTAAGAGAATGTATACTATAAAAGAATATATACTTTAATGACTTGTTTGGCTTATGTTCACACAGCCCTGAATCCCAGGCATTGGCCAAAGGCACTGAAGTGGCAAACGTAAAGTAGGCATGCAAGGAGGGCCTTTATGCTCTGTTCTGGCACTTGTTTAATTATGAAACTCCTGTGACAAAATTTTGCTCTGGTGGCTTAATAGACACAGAAGCTTAAAGTATTCCAGATTCGTTGAAGCACATACAAACTTTTATCTGCTCAGTGGGGATATACCCTCTTTTTCATTTCAGACTGGTTTTACGACCACTGAGAAACTGCAGTCCTCAGTACTGATCCCACAAAAGTAATTGAACACTCCCACTGGCCATATTTATCAAACAGGCAGCTGTTCCACTTCCACCCCTTCTTCCCCTTCTCTCTGCATATTCAACCTCTTTTTTTCCACTCTTACTTTGCAAAATAAAATGCACCCATGCAAGCCCTATCTCTCAAATCAACATCAAATATTAACACAATTAGATTTTGGCCCTTAAAAGGCACATTTGGCAAAGTGATTTGCAGGCAAAAGCTAACAGACATTACCACACAGAGGTGTGTGTTTACAGGTATACAGAAGTATCTTGAGAACCAGAGTCTGCAGATATAGCAAGTAAAGCAAGCACAAAGTCTCAGCTTCCCTGTTCAGCCCATTCACTTTACAGCAGGATTCTTAGGAGGCTGCAGTTTGTAGGTGCTGAAGTAGTTCACCACTTGCTGAGGGATTTCTGCCAGGACACACTGCGCCAGAGCTTCTTTTGGAGACTTAGAAAGAAAGAACATCAAGTTTCAGTTTTCACCAAATTTTAACAGAGATCCTAAGACGGGTAATAAGCAACTCCTCTACTAGACCAATTTAAAGTCTGACATTTTATAGAGGGCTTTACACAGTGCCCTTGTGGGACAGGTGGAAGTTTCTCTGACATCTTTACCTGCTCGCTCCCATTACCAGGAATCAGCTGGCTGCCTTGTTCCACTGAAGTAACAGGAGCTGGGTGCTCAAAGGGCTGCCATGTCTTAAGATACCTTTTGTCATGTGAAATATACACACACACAGAGTGCAGATGTTGAACTTCAGCCATGTAAACACACTTCCACTATCTGCTTAAGATGATACTTTAGGGGCTTGTCTAATCATCTGCAACCTTTTGCACCAAGTCTCATCCACAGTAACTGTATTGCTACAGAGCAGCTCTTCTAAGAGATAGTTTTTACTGTAATACTAAGTATCCATGGGAAAAAAAGCACCCCATTTTCTAGAAACTGAAAGCATTTGAATGTGTAATTTTATATTGAATATTGACCCTAGTTACTCTACATCCAAGTGCATTATTCAGTAAGTATAATCTATATTGATTTTGCTCTCTTTCTCTTTTCAGTTTGCCTGAGTTGCTCTGAGATTAAACAAAGAATTTGTATCAAAAGTAAAAACAGAAATACAAAGACAAAATACAAAGGTATAGGGAGTATTATTAATAGGGTTAATATGAAGAAACAAAACCAAATTAGAACATATGAGGATGGAAATAAAAATAATGACCTTATCTTCCCCATCCTGAGGAAACTTTTGTTTTGCTGTTTGTTTTTTTTTAAATCTGCTACTTCCAGCGATATGGCATTTAAAAGTTGGACTATATTAGCCTGTGCATATTTATTGGGTACTACAGCAAAAAATCAGGACTCCATTCTTTCACCACCTATTTTTTTGGTATATTTGCTTTAATGAAAATGAAAACTATCACCACTATTGTGCCCACACACAATTTCTACTGATTACGACCTCCCTGATTTAACCTTGAATTTTAACACTGCACTAAAATGTGAGACTAATCCACGTTTACAAATGGGCATCCACAATAAAAAACACTTTACCATAAGAACAAAACCACAGTAAGTTCTTCCTCCCAAATGAAAAACACATCCATCTGTTTAATCAAGTCTGGGAGAGATTTATACAAAGGTCATTCCCCTGCAGCAACTTGTCAGAAATGCAGTGCTGATACCAGAAATGGAGTCTTTTTAAACATGCATCAGCAGACCTAATGGAAATCCTACAGATGCTGAAGTCTTTTGTCTTTTTTTTTTTTTTTTTTTTTTTTAGCATTTGATAAAGACTTATCTCAGACTTCAGAGTTCATTTTAGAGACACTGCAAAAGCTTAGGACTATACGTAGGATTATCCTAGCAAACCCAGCATACCTCTACGATATTTATTAAGCATACCATTAAGTTTACTTACATTTTGGAATTTCCTGAATGGCACAAACTGGACAATGTCTCTGACAGCTGGTTCTCCTGATGAGGACCTGAGAACTCCATTGTCACCATCAAGAAACTCCATAGCATCGAAGTCTGCTCCTCCAACACCAACAATGATAATGGACATAGGCAATTTCGAAGCATTAACTATGGCAGTTCGAGTTTGATCAAGGTCTGTTATCACACCATCCGTTATGATCAGAAGTATAAAGTATTGCTGTCAAATCAATACACACTGTGTTATGACAGAGAAATAGAAAATGTGTAGACATGTACACTTAGAAAAATGCACACACAGACTACATACTGTTGTTACTTTGAGCATGTTCAATGCACTCACTGAATTTTACAATCAAACATCTTAAGTTGTGGTCAGGCTTCATCTGTACAGTCCAAAGAAATTTATAAGGACAACATAATCAATCCTTTAAAAGAAGTAATCTTTAAACAGCCACCTCCCAAAAAACCAATGGTATCACCCTTCTCCTCCTCCTCTCCAAAATCCCCAGACAAACCAACAGTTAACCTATCTTCCAAGTATTTGTCCTAGGATAGATGGCAGTTTAACAGCTATGAAACTTGTATTTGTTTCCTTTCTGGTCTATCAATATCTTTATGAAATGCTAGCCTTCGTTTCATTCAGTTAAGAACAGATGAACAAAAAAGTGCTACCAAGGGTAATGGAACAGGCCTTCATTTTCATAATGTATCCCTAAAATCCTAAACATAGATTAAAACACATCTTTCTGTACCAAAAAACAGAATGCCCTTTTTCAAATTCCTTTAATCATGTTTTCTAGCTGCTTTATTAAGTTAATTACCTAGGCATCTGAAACCACCTTGCAGTATTTCGGTAATTTATTCAAGTACCACTTGAGTTACTTCCACTATACTGACAAGGCTTCTAAAAGTTGGTATCTTCGCCTCTGTTCTGGATTGAAGTACCAAGAACAAACTAGAAGTACAAAGTTCAGAAACTACTAAATTCCTGAACTTCTGGTCTTCTCTCACTTGGTTCATTTCAGATGATTCCTGGGCAGCACAAATGCAACTTCCAAAGGTACTCCCAGTATTCTCAGAAGTCTTCCTCTTCAGTAGTTTGCTTCCCATCTTCCCTTATCTGCCTCCAAAATAACTGGTCTTCCCTTATCTCTGTGTTCAGGTATCACCTTTTCTCATGGCTTCCCACCACTCCACTCCCCCACTCCAGCAAGAATATCTACAAAGCAGCCACGATCAGAGAAGGCTATAACCAGTGGCACGATAGCACATCACATTAGATTTATTTCTCTCTTCTTATACTTCCCCTGTACTGAAAAAAACCCAACACCAAAACCAAAAGCCAACCCAAAATACCTACAATATGCATTAAAGGCCAAGGCAGCAAAATTTCTTCAATACATGCTTTTAGGCAGAAAAAATAAAGCTCTTGCTAGGCATATTGCAGTCTCAGAAAAAAATAAGTACAAGAGGTTTTGCTACTTTCCTTATATATATATATATAGATGACAGTTACTACTGAAAGGCTACCAAAGCAAAACCTTACAAACTTCTTGGCATATGAAAATCAATAGCTCTTTTCCAAATTGGTTTCCACAGGTACTTTAATATGCAAAAATAGCTGATTTTACTTCCTGATTTTACATGACATCTGAGATACTAGTATTTGCTATCATCAATGATTTAGGATATATATGGTTTCAGATTTCCTGAACTTGCATGGATTATTATCTAAATGGTTCATTACTCAAAACTTGCTTTTCAGACCTCCTATTTCTTAATAAGGTCAACAACTTATGATAGGGAGGAGACCACAGCACATATAGCACCTAAAGCTTTATAGTATGGACAGTTAATTATCTATGGTGGTAACTAGGTGTCAGGAGCTATATCCTCCATTTCTTTGATACCTTACTGAATTCTGTCCCTCAGCTATCTGATATGAAACAAGGTCTAGTTGATTTTTCTCAGCTGACGTTAGATCATTCGCCTATATGCCAAGGCTTAAATTAGACTTTAACACCTATATAGCACTGCAAGAGCTTTGAATAGAAGATTCATAAAAGTGCCATGTATTTTTAAGTTGATATTTCAACTCTGAAGACTTTATTTAATTTAGGAGACAACTGTTGTGTATGATCTGCAAAAATCAGTTAGCTTTTATATCGTTTTAATGGTACCAAACACCAATTCACAAAGTAAATGGCCAGCTGTTGAAACATACTTAAAAGAGAAAAATAGTATTTATAAACTAGAAGGGAAAGAAAAAAGTAAGCAGAATACACATACTACCCTAAAGAACTTACAGATGCTGTTTGCTGTTGTGTAGCTGCAGCAGCAAATCTTGCCACATGATTTATAATTGGAGAAAAATTTGTTGGCCCATATAACTTCACTTGAGGAAGACAAGCCCGATATGCATCAACAATGCCTTGGATTCCTAGAGAACACAAATAGATCATATTATTTTTTTCATATTAGAATTAGGATGTTTTGAAGCACTCCATTTTCCTAAAACACTGTATA
Source organism: Haliaeetus leucocephalus (assembly GCF_000737465.1). Classification (NCBI taxonomy): domain Eukaryota; kingdom Metazoa; phylum Chordata; class Aves; order Accipitriformes; family Accipitridae; genus Haliaeetus; species Haliaeetus leucocephalus. The sequence goes on from NW_010972675.1 coordinate 205,329, forward strand.
TATCAGTTATTTAAAGTGATGATGCAAAGATTTAAAACTAATCATGATAAAAAAAAGAATTATTCATGAGCAATGGAGGCCTCCAGCTTGACCAATGCTTAATGCACATGCTTAACATGCTTGGCTTTATGTGAATAGAAATACTATACACTCAAGTGTGTGTAACTAATTACAACAGTTCCCTTTGCCTGGCAGCTTGTGGTAGTTACTAGTGTGATCAGAGAGGCCACATTGAACAGGCACTAGGATCATACTCAAACCAGACAACTCCACGCCAGCAGTGAAGTAGAATGAAGTGGCTTGACAACATGACAGAACCCTTCCCAGCTTATCTGTACTGTGCCCTAGCTCTTTAAAACACTTATTTCACAAATCATTACAGAAGAGAGACCAAATGCTATTTATATTAACTAAGAAAACAGTCATAAAACTGTTTCCTGCTACATGACTAAACTCATTATTTAATTAGAACAACATGCTTCACAGTTCACTTTTCAAGTGTGTTTATCCCTTCACCTTCGACATTTTATTCTCTAGGTCTTTCTCAGACTTACCATTACAGAATGGGTTTGATGGGTTAAAATTTAATGGGAACTCATGTGACACCTGCCAATACACAAAAGACATAGTCAGGACTGTATATACAATCTCCTCCTGAAGTAAGTGCTTTTAGTTGTCTCATGTAGTGCATTTACATATCCCATTACCTGAAAGGAAGGAGGAATTTGTGCACCAAATCCAAAGGCTGGAAACATCTTATCTCTAAAAAAGTAATTTTAAAGAAAATGAAGTGTGTTCCTTTAAAAGCTGTCACAGTTCAGTAAGTTAGCTAATCAGTGCTGCTTTTGAGCATTAAAAATGCTGTTTATTAAGCATTAAGAGGCAAAATTAAATGGAAGTTCCCCCCATAACTGTTTCTAGGACCAAAACCAATCTTTACCACCAAATTGGCAAGAATGCAAGCATTTATTTAAATTAATGCTGCTCTTTACATCACAGATGAAAAGCCTTGCTTGTCTGCTGTAGACACAAGCTTCTGCTTCTGAGTATGCGATCGTGCAGTGATTATGAAGAATTTTTTAGCTCTACATTTCAGCTCAGAAGTTTCATTCCAATATATCTGCTGGCATCTTCAACACCAGTTTAAGAAACTACCACAAAAATCAATACATACCTAAAAAATTATTTAAATGAAAATCTAAAACTTACGTATCATAATCCTGAATGACCATTCCTACAGACCAAATGGCTGTTAGGTATTCATTAACTCCATTAGGGCTGAGGTAATGCAGAGAGTCTGGAGAGCGAGGGTCCCCATTGGACCCTGTAAAATCTATTCCCACCTGTCAAATGCAATATGTATATCAAATTGCTGTTAGAGGTAAATTATGTTTCTTATCTCTGGCAAAGCCAAAGTGAAAATCATGAAAGAGTTGTAAATAGTAGTTACCAGGACATCTACAAATCTAACAGGCACAATACATAGATGCAGGTTTCTTGGAATATTAACACTCTTAAAACAATGCCACTACAAAACCAGCAGAAGGCTCTGCATCTCTCAGAAGGGCTGAAATGACTTTTATCTGTCAGGTTTTTGCTGTGTTTTTACTTTCAGTTACCATTCACAGCAGCTCTTCAATAGCTGTTACATTAATTTCATCCTGTATCTTGCCATACACATATTTTGTCTCAGAAGTACGACTAGCCAGACATCACAGAAGCCTACAGATAGTTCGTTCTCTGACCTCAATGGCAAAGGGCCTTGAAAACCACCATTAAGGGCAAAAGTGAAATCCTTGGTCAGAAAAAGGGTGGGCGGGGGAGCCCTTAGGAAAAGGAAACTTGAAGGAAATCAGAGAACTGTAAATGTCTCCTTGGTCTCCTAACTACAGGTTCAGAACTTTGTGCCCTGAATAAGGAAAATAATTTTTTCTAAACAGACTAGATGGGCTCTAGCAAAATGGCTTCCCCCCTCCATGCTACAGAACAACAACAGCAAAAAAACCCCCCCAATAATCAAATTAAGAGCACGGGCAATCAATTATATGCTTCAGTTTGTTCCAAAACTCAAAAGCTACTTTATATAAATGATTTAACTTACTGTGAAATTCAGCTGACACCCACCCATGATGTAATCAAGGAATGTGCATTCTACTAGGATCTAAAAATAGAAGTTAAAGATAGAAATTGACTTTTTTTTTTTAATGGGAGAAAAACAATAAGTATTATTGCAGCAACTTTTGAGGTTCCGGATTTGTTATCTTCACCCATGCAAGGCACTACTTTTACTCTATAGATATCCCATCCACCCACTGCAGTGAGGATATTTATAGCGTATGCCATCACACACTCAGTGCATCAGGATCAGGCCTTTTACAAAATTACAGACAGACAACAAAGAAGCTCCAAAAGCACTATCATTTATAAAACAACATATTACAACAGACTTACCAGATTCTAATTCACCATAAAACAGTGACTTGGGAAATGCAGTGGTTCAGGAATGGCCTTACAAATTGGTAAGCGACCTTTGCCATATAGATGGCATCTTCAAGAGAAAGTGAGGAGATAGGGTAGGACAGACACATGATTCAGCTGTCAGTCTGTCTCCTTATATGAATCAGAGCTCTTAAATATTTACTGTGTCTGGAACTTTCAGACATTTTAAAGTTGAGGGTGAAGGCATACTAGATAAGAACTGTTATGCCTGAACACTTAAAAACAGAGTTATACCAGAATATATTACTGACCTCACAGTGCTTAACACTCACAATGCCAGAGTTTTTATAGTTTTTTTTCTTCTGTCTTTTCTTTTCATTGATACATTCAAATTCAACCTGCATGGATGCAAACAAATCCAACAAAAGCACTATAAATATCATTTACGCAGCAAATTTAAAAATTCATTATTCTAGGACTGATACTTTGGGCTTGTATTAAAAATGCAGTTTATTTCACTATCCGGCAAAATTAAACCCAGCCTGCTCAAAATCAGCAAAAAAACCCATTATCAAGACAGAAATCCTCTCTTACTCAAAAACTTACAAATACATTTGTTCAGACAACTGTATTTCAAACCAGACAAAGAAATTCTGTACCATTTTCCCTCTGAGGATTCTGTTAACAACTTTCTTTTTGGTAAAGATACAGTGATTCAGGCAAAGCATCACTGTTTCCAGCAGCTGTGGCAGTAACACATGAGATAAGAGGGATATGTTTAAGCTTTCCCAACTCAGTTGTTGAAGCTTCATCAACTAAACCAATAACTTAACCTCTGAGTGTAATCAACAGCTAGCCAGGTTAAGCAGCTCCTGCCATCATGCAGTCATGACGGCACAATGCAGCGTGTCTGATGCATAAATAGTCTGAGGAGGTATTCCAGACATGTATTCTGGCTCAGTGCCAGAAATAGGTTCCACTGCTTTGGTTTAAATTAATTAAGTTTTAAGAAGTGATCTTGCAATTTATCAAGTGAAAAAATGCACTAACAAGGTCAGCACCTGAGAAGTCTACATGCCTCTTTTTTACCTTCTTTTTTTGGACATTTCACCCCCAGCATCACTTCTATTTGACTTACTTTAGTACTATGTCAATTGGTGAGGTACTCACTAATAACAGCCATGAGATACATAGCATTTACAATCGTTCAACTACATTTTATCATCCTCCAACCAGAGCTCACTAACAGCATGCTTAGGGGGAAGATACACCTTAAGGGGGGGGGGGGGGGGGAGAAAATAAGTC
>NW_010972675.1:209082-229062 GCF_000737465.1 Haliaeetus leucocephalus
AGTCCCTACGAACGCGCCATTTAGTGAAATAATGCCCTTGTGGGGGGGGGGGGGGGGCAGAAATCAGCAATTCTCCAGAGAATGAAAAGCCACCCATTCATTCCCTTCAGTCATACAAGACCAGCTTTTTCAGCAACTGAGGATACAGGCACACCCATGCTCACCTCAAATAAACTTCAAAGAAGTTGTGCCAAATCTCCCACAGGCGCAGTTGATGTCAGAATCGTGGGAGTAACTAAAGATCATGCTTGGAATATATAAAGTCAAATTCTAATGTGCACTAGAAATATTTTACAGACATTATCAAATTATCAGATCACAGAGGATCAGAGGTTAGTTCCTTTTAAAAGTAGAAGAAACCTGGAGCACATTAGTTGTGTTGTCTCCTATCTTCACTTCATCTTACTGACACAGCAGAAAGTTACTTAGAGTAGGTATAGCCACAGTTCTCATGAAAATAACTTTCTTAAAGCATTTCCAAAACCAGCACAGGCAGATTATAACTTAAAATACTTTTTCCTTAAATTCAAAAGAGACCGCACCTATTATGCTGCTAGGGGCACAATGAAAACAGACATTTGTGTTCTCAAAGAGCCTTTACCCAACACACTTCACACTGCATGGGAACGCACTATCACAGTTCTTACAAAAAATATGTGCTTGAAAATGTGAACATACTAACCTGCTAGGTTTGTTTAATTTATGACACTGCTACACAACAAAAGTGCAATGGTTTTTTATTAAAAAAAAATTAAGAAAACCATCTTGTTAGAAGATTCATAAAGTCTTCATTTAAAAAAAAGCAGAAAAAATGATTTTATGAAACCCTTCTGCTCCCTGATTATTTTTTTTTGCACAATTTAATTACAGTAATAAGAAGGATCACTGTCAGCATCGAAAGCTAAACTGATACCATCTGGCCCCTGAAAATCTAGAAAAAATGAGAAAACACCTAAGAGCTCCAACTAGGCAGCATATGAATTATATAGGTAGGATACGAGTCCAAAATTTCTTACAAACAATATAAAACCTTAACAGGCATTAAACTAAACCGTGCATAATTCAAAATTAATTCAGAAACAGGTATCTGAAAGAAAAGCATGGCAAGGCACAAAGCAGCAATCAAAAAACCACTACATACAAGGTTAACTCTTCACATTAAACAGCTCTGAAGAATTCAGTACAAATGCAACATTCAAGATGTTAGAAAAGTACAGGCAGGCACTCTTGTATATATATCCCATTATTATTAAATGCAGGAGCAGTTCTACAGGTTTTACAGAATGAAAGGAAAAGATGGTAAAATATTTTGATAACATACATGTCCATAAAACAAAGACTTTTACGTTAAGGTTGCTATGCCACCTTCTAAATGTAAACCTTGTCTATTAAAAGGTTTGCAAATTGTTACAGTTCGTAAGAACATAAAGGGTAATTTCACTTTAAATAAGAGCCACCTAATGTAACACATTCAGTTGCATTCTTCTGCAGTACCATAAATGTTGAATTGTTTTCATATTCACTGAACTATGCATGACAGTTGGTAAGTGCCATACTTGAAATAAAGGACTAAGTAAAACCTGAAAAAAATACTACAAGCTTTGGCCTTTTAACTGCAGTGAAATTTGTACTGCATTCTGTCCTTTGACATGCTAAATTTTTTGATTTCTGTGTTTTTATGATTAGTGAAATTCATTTGTGCTGACAGTTGGGTATTTAGATATGTAATATTAAAAATTGTAACCAAGATACTAATCCTAGGGAAGTGGATGCATAATGTAAATGCTGAGTCAGCCTCAACTACAGTAGCATTAAGGTGTAGCCTAACACTACTTCAATACCTGCAAGTCAAGTGGTGTTAAGCTTTGCTCCAAAATGAGTAAAACAGCTTATCAAAAACACACAGGCAGCTTAGACTATGTAAGACTTACAGGTGAGGACCGAGATGCTTCCTTCAGTTTTGACATAGTAGTTTGAAAACTTCCTATGAGATCATGAGACCCATCACTATCATAGTCATAGCATTCAACCTAAAATGAAGCATTGTTCAGTGTTAGTAACAGAAACGGCCCTACAAAAGCAATAAACACTGCAATGGCATTTCTAGTTCAGCCAAAACTGACACCCAAAATATTCCTAGATGTCTTATAACATGGAGTTTTTCCTCACATTGCAGTCTTAGAATTGCATAGAGTTACATCTAAAAATTACAGACTGGGTAAAAGCCAATATACCCAGTTTCAATTCAGATCTTCCACTGAAGTGAAGAAGAGACAAGAATACTAAGCAGTGTCAGGTCCCGCGTGAGCGAGTAAGATCAATTATATTTAACTATGTTTGGGGAGTGAGGGGGTATCAGGAAGAGTAGGAAAACAATGTATGTTTTTTTACTGTCATGATGGATTAAGAGACTTAATTATTCAGAGGTATTAAGGAAATTTAACTATCTCTGACCATCCAGCTAAAAATTTAATAAATAGTTATTCAGGGATCACAAGAGTTTTAATACTTTTATATTACTTTACAAATCTTCAAGATAAACTTAGAATTTATAAGTATATGAAGGTTTAGCCCTAAATCTAGAAACAAGATTTTTTTTTTTTTTTTTAAGATCAGCAAATTTAAACAGTCACTATGATCCACACTTCATGGATCTGAATGTCAACTAAAAATCCCTCTTTTCCTGTATTCAATGTTTAATGCTAAGTTTTATTATTCAATCAACTCATCTTTCACCACCAAAGAAGGCAGAACAAGTGAAAAACAGACTTTTTTTCTCTTTGAGAACCTCTCATTTTGAGTGAGCATAATTTTACCACTGTTACTTTAACCTTGTATGTCCTCAATTTTTGTTTTTTAAAAGCTCAATTTATGAATATGACCCAACTGCCTTTCTATATATTATCTATAATAGCATATGCTAATTCTATCCACTTCTGGTATTTTATTTCAGATTAGCAACACAGACATGCTAGCTAACTTAATCAAATCAAAATAATTTAACAATAGTAATGATAAATAATAAATCAAGAGTCAAAGTAGAAATCACCCATTATTTGGAATCAAAACATAAACTTCAAGAAAAACTTTTCTGAACATATATGGGTTAAACTGAACAGCTATTTTCATGTCTGTCTTTCCAGATTGAAAAAATTTTACACTATATTCAAGAAACAATTTAGTTGATTACTTGGCCACTTCATTTAGGAATAACAAAGTAAAACAAACAACTTCAACATACACTTGAGCATCTGAGAGGAATTAACTTTCTGAAAACAAACAGTAACATTGTAGTACAAAATAAGATGCGTAGATTTCAAGTTCTACGCTGTGCAAAACATGCCTCTATGTTGTGACTTGCACTACTCCTACAACATTTTGAATGCACTAGTAGATAAATAAAATGCATGCACATGCACTCAATAGCAACTTAAATCTCATACAAGCAGCCACAGAACCAACAGACTAAAGTTCATGGCAGATACTATGTAAATTCTTTTGAATGCCATAAATCAAGCCAATCAAATACTCAGCCAAAGTGCCTCAGTACCTGAAATTTAAAACTGAAGACATTTCCTGAGCCAACAGTTATGATACCTGTTCACAGTTAGCACAGTTATTTCTTTTTCCTTTCAAAGGGATCAAAGTTTGTCTTGCTTGGTATATGTGAACCATCTAAGCCAATTTTCAATACTTACTCCAGGCAAGATAGAAATACTTCTTTTGTTCCAGGTATGCTCTCATGGACACACAGTACCACTAGGGAACTATGTGATAAAATTGCATATATATTTTCCCCAGCAGAACCAGGCATTCTTGCTCAGGATGAAAGGCTTACATTTTCAAGACAGAAAAACTTCACTGACTGCAAATACACTCACATGGAATATAGCAATAAGTCTAAAAGATAAAGAATCAACTTGGTTTGTGCATTGCTGGGGATACACAAACTAAGCCATTAAATAGGTGAAAAGCCACTCATTATGGAAAAGTTGGTGGGTTTACTTACTATGATAAATAGCCCACTACGTATGCAACTGTGCGCATATGAAAGTGTTAAGAGTATTGTTTAATCCTTCAACAACATTACAATATAATTCTGTCTGCATTTTAATGTTTGAAGTGATAGCTCCCAGATTTCTAAGACGAGACATAATCCTACTGTCTGTCTGCAAGTCCGTAACAACTCCAAGTAAAATCTACTTCTGCTGGAAATAAACCTACACTTCTGAGGTAAGATTCCAAAGAACAGACTATTAAAATGATGACAGAGCTGAGAATGACTCCACCTCAACAGATATATTTTAATCAATGGTCTATAGTTTTAGTATGGCTGTTTACTGAAAAAGAAAAATATATTTACAGTATATGGAGATGTAAGAGCTGTTACAGCTATTTTGGGGAAAAGGGAAGCAGAAAGGAATGAGAAGGAAAAAACACAGAAGCAGTAAGGGAAGCAGGTTCTGGGCTTGTAAAGTTGTTCATTAGTCTGCTCTGTAATTATGTATTTAAATCTATACAGGTGCTTGTAACACCCAGATCCCTATGGCTCTTAAGCTTTTTCCAGGACTGCCTCAATACTAATACCTGTCACATGCAGATCATGCTCTCATTTTTCCTTCCCAGAGGAAGAACAGCAAGTAAACTGGTTGGTTGGTTTGGTTTTTTTCAAATGCTAAAATGCCAGGCTCCTAACATGTTCATAATAACTTATAAATGGCATTTTGATTGGTTGTTTAGCTTCAATTCCACCCCTGAAGGGAATTCCTGAAGAAAAACATTCAGAAGTTAAACATAACTTATTCAAGGTAAGATTTAAAGATACAAAGAGTTAAAGACCAGTCCTGGTAGAACTATCATTTCACAGGTTTGGCTGACTTTCCAACAGAAAGCTCAGTTTTATCTGAGCAGAAAAAGTCACTACATCTGGTATCCACAAGAGACATCTGGTTCACATCTTATCTCAGCTAGTATATTAAGTGTAACTAATTGTATCAGGTAGTATATTACGAATTTCTTTAGTGTTACCTCTTGCACCAGTACCAAAGTATTAACAAATCCATAACATAGAACAAAGCATATTCTAGCCTTTATCATGCATCTTTCACTATACAGTATCTTAATACCACCAATATTGGCTGATGCAACACTAAAACTGTACAATCCAAATACAAAACTGAATTGGACATTTCAAAGCTACTTGCATTCAACTGGTTTCCCAGACTTTCAAAGGCCAACTTTTACCACATGATGCATCACTAATGTGAAATATATTTTTTTCCCTGAAACATGCATACATCTGTGACTTTCAAGTAAGAATAAGAAACCCAATACTTTCAATTCAATTTGAAACAAAAAGAGGCAATAGAATAACACAACTTCCATTTATTACATATTCTAATTTTTTTAATGTGGTAATTTATACGCACATTTCATATACATTACCTTAATTGACTTATCCATGTCACTGTAACACAGAGAATTGAGAGAGATTTTAAAGGGCCTCCATACAGGATTCAGGTTGTTTTTAATAACCTGTTAAAAAAAAAAAGACAGAATAGTATTGTTCACCAGAGTGGAAAATAGTCATCGTAATGGCTAATACCTTCATGCCATGAATGTTGTAAGCAAAACCAGTTGACTAATGTTGCTGTCAATCACTTCCTGTGATCAAAATCCTAACATACAGCATGTAAACAAACTAAACATTCTTAACATGCAATATAATTCTCCAAAAGAGATGGTATCTTTCAACTCCATATTTTTCTAGACTGCACTGGGATCTACTATATCATTCAGCTACTACACTGCAAAAAATTAATCTTTACATAAACGTTGACTTTTTTTTTTAATAAGCACATACATATATACTTACACAAAAACATATATAACAGTGTGACCTACCAAAAAAACATGAAAAAAGATTACATTGGAATTTCTGAATACATCAATACTCTGGAGATTACAGTTCACTCCAGCTTATATTTATTCTGAAATGCCACTTATCAAAATACTCCCTCAAGAAATTCATGGTATGGTTAAGCAGAAACAGTGCATGAGGATAAAAGGTCTCCCAGGCTGAATGCTAAATAAGTGATATTTAAGAATAATACTGAAGGATCTTCAGAATTTGTCAACAGGAAAGTATCTGTAATACACCCAATACACCAAATAATGATACTATAAAGTACAGGAAACTACACACAACAAGCAATACTTAATTAATACTACCTAATAATAGTAATACTTATACTTCCAGCACTGTAGGAGTGCAGTGAAAGAAACCTCTCTTTTGAAAATGAAAACAGTAAATAAAAGTTAGTAACATAAAAAGGTTTTTAAAATCTGTAACATAAAGAACTAATCCTCCAGCCAGTTCTAGGCTGGAACAGCGAATTCTGGATTCATTACTGAAATTGAAGATGACTGAAATCCTTATGGAAAAGACACATTTTATGCAGAACCACCACCTCATGAGAGAAACTATTTTTATAAATCTGACACAAAAAGGATTTATACTTCTTCAACATCCATGCTTCAAAATTAATACAGTCACCACTTCAAATGCACACAGTAGTACCTCAGTTGTGACTAGGGCCTGAGCTTCCACTACAGTGAGACATTTTGAACCTACTCCTACCCTGTCACTTGTTGTCACGGGACCTCTGCACCTCCTCCTGGGTGGAAGGCTGCTGCTCAAGCATGTTTTCCCTCACCCAGCATAATCCTTGACTTGCCCTTGCTATGCAAGCATTTGGTATGATTACATTTATTAGTAAACAGTACTGCGAGGTGATACTGACATAAGAACAGCAGTCATAGGAATGCCCAAGCTCTACCCTCAGAGTAGCACCAAGACAAATGTCCCTGTATGAGTATGCAGTACCTTTTCAAAAGGGTTGCAGAAAGTTTAAAAAAAAAAAAAAAAGGTATTTTCCTTTACAATAGGATGGCACACATCAGAATCAGAGTAAGGCAGACTTCCTGTTCTATGAGAAAAATCAGTGGAAGAGCAGAGGTGGTTTCTAACTGGTCTGCATGTCAACTGCCAGATCATTCTCTTCCTTTTGTAAGGCACTGTACCTCTAGTGCTGTGACACACTGGAAATCAAATAATGTTAATCTCTAGGTTGTTGACTGAAAATATCCTACCTCTGTTCTGTGAACCATCACCCAGTTTCCATCTCCAGTCTGCTTGTGGAATTCCAGATAAGGATCTGACTTTCCAAAAAAGTCCTGTATTTAAAGAACATGTAATTATCCCAGAACAGCCTGTGGCATGAATGCCACTAAATGCTAGTTAAAACATGCTTAGCTTAACAAAAAGTAAACTAAATATTCAGGGAACAAAAGCTTTGGATGAAAAAGCTTTAGTCTGATTATACTACCACCTGTGAAAGAGAGAAAGAAAACAGGGCATGTCCATCAATTTAGGATAAAAGTTCTGTAATGTCCACACAGTAAATACCTGACAGTTCAAGCAAAAGAATACTTACACGAATAAGTACTGTGATGGATAGTTAGGAAACTAAGGATTTCATCCAGTTCAGAAAAGTATCATTAAATTGACTGGGAAAAATGATAACATTTTTTCCATTATTAATTTTTTTTTTATTTTCCTTCTAAAAGTCTTTCTAAATACAGTAATTTTAGCCTGCCCCAAAATATTGAATGTAACAGATTTATACACTCCAAGTACACTCTTCACCATTTACTTCAGAGAGCTAACGGGTAATCATTTATACAGCTATTCAAACCAATGGATATACCAAAACTCCCTTATCTTTATGATTAAATGTAAAGATTTACATTTAAATGGAAGCATGCCATTCACAGACTATCCCTGCAATGCACTTGTCTTATTTAGAAATACATTGCAATTCATTTCAAAACAGTCAATGAAGTTACTCTGAAGCAAATCTTTCTTCAATTTCTTTTTTTGGTATAAGAAAAATCTTAATGGATTTCATTATTTCAGCAAAAAGTAGGAATGAACGTTTTAATGTTTCCTGTTTTGACAAGATTCTGATTTTATTACTGTATCAAAAAGAACCGCAATCACACAGATACCTTACTGTCCAGTTTCCTTGCTTCTACTTCCAATACAACCACCCTGTTATCCTTCACTTCTTCTGCTGTAATCTAGATAGGCAAACAAAATACTTATTTTGTATTCAGGAACTACATTGTTTTCTCATATTCTCAACGCTCCTATGACAGGTCCATAAAAAAAACCCAACCAAACATGTTTGCTCACAAATGAAGCATTAAAAAATGGGATGGGGGGAGGGAAGAACAATTTGATTTGACATTGGGATTCACTAGATGATGACACTGACAAAGATACTGCCCAAATAGTAGCACATCGGATGCCCTAATTATTTGGATGGATGCAATAAGACTTATAGATGCAGAAAGTGGGCTGCTCTCCTTTTGGATAACAAAGAAATATTAGTGAAGGGAAAGAAAAAATGCTTTAAGATACTTTTTACAGCACAGTACATTAGACTCACTGTGTTCAAGCCACTAACTAACTAACAAAAAAAAAAAAAAAAAAGCCACAAAAACATTTAAGGATAAATGCTAAGGAGATTTATTGTCTTACCGTAATACTTCCTCTTCCAGCAGGTCTGCCATTTTTAAGCACTAATGGTTTTGTTAGAGTCCTGCTAGAAACAACCTGCCAAGACAAAATTTGAGTATCAAGCATTATTAGCACAATTTCATAGATTTTCAAAGGAATGAAACGAGATGGTGAAGTATTTTCATTTTAGGAATGTTTCCTTTATCATGAAGATGACAACATTACATTTACTTCCCATGATGTCCTATGAATAAATAGGTAATACTTGATACACTTCAAAATTTTAAAATATATATGCAGATGAACACATGCAGAGTTTCAGGAGCAATATGAAATAAAATGTCTTCTAGTAACATGATATACATACATGGGCAAATGTAATACCTTAAGTTCCAATCTCAAATTGTTCCTAAGTTTTTCACACATACCATTCAAACACATGCAAGCCATATCTCATAACAGCTTCAGCAAACAGATTTATAAACACAGTATTTGTCACACAAACAAACATCAGTCTCCCCTGCCGTGTATCCAGTTGATTTTGCTCTAGCCTCTTCAGGCAATGCTTTATCAGAAGGGTGTCTACTCATTCTACAGGTCCTTCTTTACTTCAAGAATGAATGATTAATTTTACATTGTTACTGAATTTCATTTCACAATGCCTCCATCTTTATAATGCACTTAAAATAAAAATACTTTAGACACAGGGGAGGAAAAAAAACAAGTAGACTCTCCTGAGAAGTGCCTTCAACGGATCTATTAGAAATAACAATTTGAGAAAAAGCTGCCCCATTATGATAGCACCAATAGCAGAATTTGGCAGGGAAATGTGAGTGACATCAACAGTTAGCACAACCAGAATCACTGCTGGCCTTGAGTGGAAAGCAAATTATAAGGTTAACATGGCCCTTATGAACACTCTTATGCTGCTAAACACCAATTCTCTTTCTATGGAGCATAAAAATAATAATTTGAGTCTTAGAGTAAATAAACAGCAATTATTACTTTGTGCTCACTGACCGTCCACTTACTTTCAGACAGCAAATTGGACAGTCACCATCCTAGAGTACATTTCAGGGCATCATCTCAAGACCTTTTGCAAATAAAGAGGCTTGTAAACACAAATGAAGGGAATCCTATTCAGCGTAGGAGTACCCCAACTACACAAGAACATAGTGATAAATTTAAGGTAAAAGTGGTTAATGATTTGCAGTAACTTACACTTTCTTAATTCTAAGGAAAATCATCTGCATACTTACTTGTCCCAGTGTACACTCAAATTCTCCTAAGAAGTCATCATCATTCAGATCAAAGGTTTTGTTATCAATGTCATATATTCCAAACTTAAGTTTCTGAACAAGCTCAAAATAGTAATCAATTAGGAATTTCTTGGCAAACTTTGGGTTCAAGGAATTCTTAACTCTTTCTGTGCGATCAACCTGCAATTAGAAAGATATCACTTTATCCAGTATTTCACCAACCAAACAAGCACTCCAATCGAATAACATTTTATTAGAAACTTTCAAAAGTTCTTCTTGCTATAAAGTATAAAGCTGTATCTTCCTACAAACCTTCCATCAAATATAAATAACCACATTATATTACAAAACCCACTGCTGTAAGTCAGAGATATTTGAGGACCTGTTTTTCTTTGCTCCCTATAAGGAGTACCTATTCCTGCATATGGAAGACTAACATAAGAATGTTAAATAAGAATGTTGATATTGTCAAATCCAGGATGAGACCCAAGTTTTGGAGCACTGTACTTATAAAAGCACATTTAAGCACTGAGAAGGCTTCTTCTGTCGGTCCACACATGGCTGGGGGAACAGTGCTAAAAATCAAACAGGTGTAAATATTTATTAGAAAACGATTATTAGTGTGCTGCCTGTATAACTATTATAGACATAATCTAATGAAAAGTACTCAGAGGTGCTGGTATATAATTAAAATATTTTAACAAAATCATACACTCCAGCATTTTAGAAGGTCCAACAAGTTAGACTGTGTTTTTAGCAGATTCATGAGAAGCATCACACTGTACCTCATACCACTGCTGACCACTCGTGTTCTGGAGAAGCACACACAGCGGGTCTGACTTGGAACCAACATCTTTATCCAAGAGATTAGTGCAGGCAATAGTCAGCTCCACCTTTGTTACACACTGTGCCGCCATTTGTTAAGCTAGAAAACAAACAATGGGATTGTCACAATGCATTAACTCTCTGACTGATCATTAGAGTTATTAGCTTGTCAGGAGCGAGATTTGAGGCTCCAAATGCAAATTTTAAGATTTATGATGTACCAACATTACAGTATTACTGTCATAATATTGGCTTTGCCACATATGTATAAAACTTCATTTCAAAATCTGCACATAAGAAACAAGATCAGGTTTCTTAGAATGCTTGAGGAACCAAATAGAAAACACCACAAAAAGTACAGTGGTTTGAACTGCTGAGAATAAAACTTCGCAAGCTTTAAATTACATCCTGAAGCCATGAACATGGCAGGATTGGACAAGGAGTTTAGGTGGGTAACAGCATAGGTGATCTTGCTTTAGTATATCTTCAAAAACAACTACAATTTTTAATAATAGGGATAAACAACTTTGAAGTCAAGTAACAACTGAGTATTAGGAGCTATTCTTCTTTCTGGAGGTTCGTTTAAAAAAAAGAACAACCAAAAGCTTTCTTACATTTCCTCTTAAGCTCAATCATTCTCCACGGGAACTGAGAAGACCAGCAGATATTACAAACCTACAAAACCAACTTCATTATAAGTTATGAATCCCACACCGGGATAATGTGCATTTGCAAGCCTTATTAGGTCTGAGCAGCAGATATTTTCTACATAAAAAAATCTCTATAATTATACTCTTCAGGAATACAGTTGATCATTTCCAACACCTCTTTGGGAGATGAGTCTCTACAGTACAATTGCCCTTGACTCAGAGACTAAAACTTCCAAATCTTTCCACAAGCAGCCTATCCTGGAAGTTCCCAAGCCTCTGTAGCTTCAGGTTCTCCTTCTCTACAGCAAGTCCACAGTCTAGACACAGTATCTCTGTGGATTAACTTACCTTGAAAGTGCATGAGACACTAAACAGAATAAGGAAGCAAAGGCATCTGCTTCTATCTAGCCAGCTCACTTGCATCCTACACATTCATGTTCAAGTATACTGTAACTATACTTAACCCAACCCATCTCTCTTCCTCTCGCTGCATTCTTACAACTTTTGGTGAAAAGGAACTTTTTTTAGAGGCAAAAAAGGAAAGGAATATGATAAAAAGGAACAATAAACTAGAAACAGGAGAAAGAAAACACTGTGGCCTGAGGGAATTTTCCTGAGGCTTCTTGTATTCCACTAGGGCACACTTCACACATTACCTCTCCGGTCTCCGTTTTATCTTAGAGATGGACCTTTTGGAGACTGAAGTAAATATAAATTATCTGTAAAGGAACCACTCAAACATCCATGCACATACATTATTTTTAAGAAGCATGTCAGATTCATGGAAATCCTCCTGCACCTCTCAAACACCTAAATGTGATTCCATCTTTGAGTATCTTCTGCTCCCATGACTTTACCAAGCTTCAGTCATTGTCCTTGAGGGGGAAAAAAAGTGAAGCTCTAAGTATTTAAATTGTTTTTAAACCAATGGTTTTTAGGTTTAGAAAGCATACCCCTAAAAAGCAGTCTGTCCCTTTTTTCCTGGTTCTCTTTTTGTGCTGGTATTTTCCATTCCCTGTTGCTTTCCTGGCTGCCAGACAGAGCTCATTAACAGTCAGTGGCTTTGCCCATAGAATCCAGTGCAGACCAGTGCATGACTCCTCAATGGCTGTTTCCAGAAAAACAACTTTCTGCTGACAAAGTGATGGCCTAATACCCACTGCTGCAACAGCAAGTAAAAAGGGTTTTCAAGAAATTCAACAGAATTCAAACTTAAATTGAGACATATTCCTAAAAACACTCAAAATTTTCTTGCTCTAACTTCCTTGAAACTCATTATTATTATTATAGAGTCCCCAAAAGGACTTGTAGCCACATTTCTTTTGTTAAAGTAACGTTTCCAAAATCACTGGTAAATGGATACCATCCAGTCAACCTAAAAATCTGGACAGCTTTTTCTACTTAGCATGTACATTTGTGTGTGTGTGTGTGCACGTGTGTGTCCCAGTTCTCTTCCATCACAAGTACTTTCTCACATGAATACATCAATTCTGTTACTCCCTCTCCCCCTTCACGTCACTGAGTGTCCCACTATGCATCTAATGTGGGAAAAGAACAGATTTAGCAAAAGAGGTGCTATGCAAAAAGCATCCTTTAACACACAGGGAAAGGAAGGATTAAAAAACTTGCTTCCCTTCCCTGCAATGCAAATGCTCTTGTTTGAGATGTAATAATTGCGTCCACATTAGGTAAAAGACAACTTACAACAAGAAAATGCATTTATCCAAGTGGAGGATACTCAACTTGAAACCCGGATACAAAAGCAAAACCTCCCAAATCCTGAGATGGTCCTTTAATCCCTTCCATTTCCAGTTTTGCAAAATCCGAGATGAAAAATAATGCAAGGCATTTTCCTCAGAGGTTTTGAGAATATCAGGAATCAATATGTGTATAATGGGTTGAAGAGGTCTGTAATACTAATGCGTTTCAAGAATTAATTTTGCTATTTTACTTGAAAGAAAGACAACATGACTATCCATAACACCAGAAAACTGATACGTTTTACAGTAAATAGTTGTATACAACCTGATCTTCAATAACATTATAAACATTAAAAGTTAGTAAAATACTAGTGAGAAAAAGTCATATCTCAGTAACCCAAAACAGTATTTATGGTAGTGAAACTCGGTACATAAACAACAGATACTTTTCTTACTACATTGCAGTCATTACAGAACTTGCAGAGGGCACACAGATGCTTCACATGTGTGAATTCAGAAGTCTTTTAAACAGCATGGTTGTTGGAGCTCTGCATACACTGCATGAATCCTCGTAATCCCATACTGTATAAAAGGAAGAATGACTCCAGCTCCACCCAATTCTCCTCACGTCTGAAAGCCTGTGTTATGTGAAAATTTCCAGAACAGGTTTGGGAGGTGGGTGATAGGATTCCTAAAGATGATAAATATCTTCCTAAATATGATAAACATCCTCAAGGATCAGAGTCACTATCAGGTGAGTAAGCATGCTCTTTTTGAAGACTTGATGGAATACAGTGTGGCAAATTGCAGTCTCTTCAGGACAGTGGAAGTAAAAAAATCATGGCTGCACTAGTGCATTACCTCCTGAAATACCATTCTACAACACACTATCAGATCTAGTAGGCAAATCAGATGCAAAATACTCTAGATACATGACTGGATTACTTGCACATTTGGGATACTGGAATAACTTTACATGGACAGATGATACTGTTTGGGCTCTGGCAGCCTTGACTACCAGTAAGTTACATCACATAACAAGAGACTTCTTTATTCAATTAGTTATTGTTATGAAAGTAACTATGCTCCCCTTTGGGCAAATATAATTGAAACCTCTGCTTTTCTCAAGCTATCAACTGTTTGTCCTCTACGTAGGGTACACCGTAAAGTAAGGTAAAGCACACCAGAATGAGGCCAGATGACAGCTAATAGTCCTTTCTATTGGTATGGCTTTTATGACCGCAGGAGCGTATCAGGCTTTAAAAAAAACCAAAACCACTGATAATTCTGGACAGGAGAAGACTGAAAATTACTATAAACTGTATGGCAGAACTTGTGACATCCAGACTCTGAACTGCAGCAATGTACAGTCACAAGGGAGAGACTTGTTCCTGATCCTATGCCATGTCTAGGCAGCTCAAGAGCATGATTAGGTCAACTAAGTATATTACAAGTCCTTCTGCTTGAGCTGTCATTACTAAAGCAAAACTGTAAATCGAGGACTTGTCTTGTCTTGCAGTTCCACCGATCATAATGTTCTTTGAATTCCACTAATGATTCTACCGAAGATAAGTGGCATCCACCAAATAACCCAGCCAATGTCTGCTTTTCAACAGAAACTGTAAACATGACATTCTACCTGGAAGGGAACAGATCTATTATCAGAATAATCTTTTAACAGAGCACTTGGGAACTGTCAGACTGCAGCAACCCTATCTATGCTGCAATACCAGAGGAGAGTACAGGCTTGTGCAGATAACATACCAGAGTAGTACAATGGTATGTTCATAACTATAGGTGTTTCCCAATCTGACAAGCAGAAAATACATAACTACAAGATAACAAAAAGACTAATGAAGTGAGCACTGCTATACCTGGGTTTGGCATCACTGCCTTTAGTCACAAGTCTGAAACCTGTTCTGATGTAAGCTGTCGCTGTCACAGAACATTTCCTAGTTCCTGCAAACTACTAATGACAATGGACCAAAAATCCACACTTTGTAGTTACCTCAGGGCCCAGATGGACACAGAAAAAGCAAGGGAAACATTTCAGAACTTGCTAATAAAGTCTATTCCTGATCAGCTCATCTTCTAGCCATAATGCTACACTTAAGCATTTCATGTAAACTGTGTGCCAGACTGAAAAAGGCAGTACCACATAAAAGCAGTGCTCAGACCCTTCTTGAATTATTAAGTATTTCCCATGAACCTGGGCAGATGACAACACAGAAATAAATTAATTATTCAGACAGACTATGAAAATGAAAGTCTTGAACCAAGCCTAAACCTGAAATAATACATATGAAGCTTTACTGTCCTGTACATTCAGTGTATGCAATTGTTCAGTCTCTGCTCTTTCAGACAGGATTAAGGTACCATTTCTCGCAAACAGAAATTTTTGTGGTAAAGATCTCTGTGTTCCTTAGAACCTCTTCTATTGCATCTCAGAGCAAGCAATAACAGCGCTTCTTGCAACAGCCTTTCACAAGAAGGGTTCCGGTGAAGAGCTGGCACAAAGATGGACAAAACAAGATCTAAATGAAATTAACCTGGGAGACAACATCCATCTCACAATATAACCTGCTCAATCCATGATCTCAGCATAGTTGTCTAGCATCTCTCTATAACAGTTGCATATGCAAAGAACAGAGAATGACAACATACTCACAGAAAATGCCACATCTGCTGCAAGAAGCTGACAATGAAATTATGACAAACGGATGCTTCTTTCCACCGACGGGGCTAGCAGCAACACAATTTCTAATGAACTTGGACTACATGTATATAAATGTATATTTAAAAAAAACTCAAGGTAACCCTTCAATTCTCAAGGAAACTGACCACCTCACAGGAGCTGACACTGCATATAAAGTTACAACAGCGAAGACTGTTTCATAACCTAATTTCATCACTGCATTTGAAAACTAGAGACTTCTCTAAAAACCATACCTCTAAATCTGAATTCTGGCTCCTCTTTTTCACGCTCTTTACAGGAGACACAGCTGATAAAATTGTCCTGTGGCACTAGCTGATGTGCTGGCAAATTGAACAACCGAAGCAGCTCAAAGTAACACATCTCAACTTGCATCATTCTGTATTTGAAGAATCACACAAAACCTTGAGCGTAAGCTGTATCTTCTCACATTCACTATTTAGAATGCAGGAAGGAATTATATCATTCTTAATTGAACAAGTGAGATTACGTTGATAAAACCCTAATGACCACAGAAGTCATTCTCCTGGTGATTATGCCAAACAAAAATAAGAGCTAATATTTAAGAAATCTGAGACATATGAGTGTGTGAGAAGAGAGACATTATTTTCTTTATGGGAAATGAATCATCTATTTATACAAGCTTCACCATACTCAGGCAGTTTAAATATTTATCTGCTGGATTGGTAGCACACTGGTGTAACAAGTCAGGCAACTATTTGTAGATAGTTCCTATATATAAAAATCTATCATTAAGTCACATTGCCAAAGAACATATTTAGAATTCTATTTAAAAAAAAAAAAAAAAATCTCACTGCACAGACCAGGAACTATTAATTTGACTTCTGGGATGCCTGTTCACAAGATGACTTAGAAACAGCTATTTCTAAACATCCTTCTGTTGACCTTTTTATCCTTGAATATGTGTGTTCACCCTTTAGGCACATCTTTAATGCTAATGGTTCTTCCCAGCATCCTCCTCACACAAAAGCATTTTAAGAATTTTGGGTGATGTTTTGATGCAAGCAAGCTAAACTATAAAAGGTAATATCGTGCCCCGAACAAGAAAATTAAGAAAGACAGATATCCTGACTTTAAAATGTAGTTGTTTTAAGCAGACAGCATTCAACCAGGGGAAAAGTGTTTCCTGTGTTTATGTTTTATCAGAATATTTTTATATGAATTACTTTATGGAAAACAATCTATCAACTACACAATTTGAATAGTATCTCAAATTGTGTATTCTTCATTGCAATTTCTCTCTGTAGAGCCACTGACTGACTTTACATAATTAACATTATCCACAAGAAACAAAAACTTGTATCTCACTAAAACTTGCTGCTTTTTATTGCAGAAAAAAGATGCAAGTGATCACATGTTTTAGACTAATCCTCCTCACAGTCCATTTCAAGTCTGGCATGTTGTGACACTTCACTGTTAGAAATACCAGTTCTTAAAAATGGGTTTATGGTAACTTACCTCAGAGGTCTGTCTCTGTGCAGGAGAAGGCTAAAACTTCAGTAGTAGCATTAAAATGTGAAATGAAAGGAAATTAAAACCAAGAATTGTTATTCCCATATATCAATCAAAGTAACAGGTTCAAATGCATATACTTTGAGGAACTACAGCTTCTCTTAAAATAAATAACCTGTCCAATAGTTCTATGTGTCCATGACGACAGCACTGTAAAGATTATTTATGGGAAACTCAGAGCTTTTGTTACAGAACAAACTACAACATAAATTAGATATTTTAAAAGTCCAGCAAGAAAAGCCCTTTAAGATTTTAAGAACAAAAATCAGATTTCCTTTTTTGTCCTATTCATTTAACCCTTTTTTACCAATAAGGTGATAGTGTTTTAAAGTAAGCAGACCAAAACCAGTGGCTTGCAAACTCCCAATGTGGCTTATGCTCTAAGAATCCTATGCTTTCCTACACTGCTAAAGGTTGCCTAAGAAAAATCCATAAAAACACTATCCCACAAGTGTCCGGCATAACATTTTGTATCTCAGGGTAAACACTAACTTGAAACCAACAATCACAAGATTACACATTAATATAGCCCAGATGTATTTCAAACCTTCCTATAGGCAAACGAAGAGCTCTCCAGTCAGCTCTGCTTCAATTCTGTACCATAGCAGCTACTTGCACTCTGCATTCACTGTGCCTGGGAAGCATCATACATGCTCTGTGTATATGTAGGCAGCGGCTCTGAACACAAGCTCACAGCAATCATGCTGCTTCCTGGAACCACCAGATTATTGCACATCTGCTAATCACTACCATGAGGACTTCGTAATAACCCTCCTGAATGCGAGGAGCACCAGAAGCAAGTTGACACCACTAGAACTAATTCAGCTGGCTCCTAACTGTGTCTTGGATAAAGCACTGAGTGAACATGAGCACTTGATCCAGCTACAGGATGGGAAGGATCCACAGGACCCAGTCTTCTTTCAACCACAGAAGAAAGTATGAAGCAAGTCATCCAAATCATTAAGACTATTTCTTATACAGAATTTCAGATGCAGCAACCCAGCCCCAAAACTCCTACATTCAGAAATCCTTCAAATGTTTAATAATGTCATTCTTAAATCCCTGAGCAACAGCATCTCATCTAAAGCAATATTAAAGTTATACCAAAGAAATTAAACACAAAATGGTAAAGAGCACCGTAATTCTACTTCCTGTCTACTCATTTGCACAAGCCACACCACAGCTTCCAATGTGATGCTAGAAGGGGCCATTACGAATCTTAGCCTAATTGATCCAAGAATAGAAGTAACTTTGTTGGGTTTAACAGGAAGTAATACCTACAAATACTAACTCGACCATATATTATTTATATTGGAAGAGCACGCTGACTTTCACTGGAAAATAAACAGAATTAATAAGGAAGGAAAAAACCATATCTTTCTGCTCAACTTTGTCCCTAAAGGTGTTTCGTAAAGGAAACCATGGTAATGACAGAATCTGATTCTGAATCAGAATAAAGGAGAGAAAAAAAAAACCAAACCAAAAAACCACACCACCCCAGGTAATAACATTAACCTATTTGTGGAATTGAGATTTTAGTTTTATTACCCCTAAAAGAAGGATCTTTGGTGTTGTTGGTACAAAACAGCTACTATAGCTTCCCTCTAGCCTTAAATTCTGGAAAAACATTAACGCCTTGGGCATAACACAAGGCTGTAAAAACACTGTGGTACAGCACTGCTACCTTGGAATTCTGGCAGATGACATTTAACAATGGCTTAGTTATTGAACCTACCAGGAATGGACTTTTGCTTTCAACAGCTGAACTAAAATTAGTCTAACAGTCACATGTAATGGATCTGTATAGATTAATACTGAGATATTTAATACAAATGTACTTGTTGGAAAAACCCTGCATGCTCCCTAACAGCATAACAGAAAAACAAAAGGAGCTCTGTCTGGTTCTCCTTGCTCCTCTACACATCTTTCTTGCTTACTTTTTTTTTCTTCTAATGCTTGTTGATGTTCTGCATGCCCTTTGAAACATCTCACTGCTGTGATTATACATATATAAAGCTAAAATTTAAAACTTCAACTGAAAAGAAAAAAAACCCGGCATTAAGTTTTACTCTAATGACTTCTACTAGACAAACTTTTTTGTACCGCCACAGAAACATCTTTAACTCGAACTTTCGGGGACATAAAACTCCCAAGAAAACAAACGTAACTTTCGGAGGCGGAGCGCTGCATATTACCTTGAGGATACTTAATGCACTTTGAAGACACGAGCACGGAAGCGAAAGTGAAGAGCTTTCACATTTTAACTTTTCCCTAGCGGAGGGGAAAAATACGACAACGTGCACGTCGGCTAAGGTTTGTCTTACACATACCGTGGCGCTGCAGTGAAGAAAGGAAAAAACAACCACCCACTCTAGCAGCAGCTCAGGAAGAACAGCGCGTGGTTTTTTTAGGGACGATGAAGACTCCCGGCAGCCTCCTTCCTAAAGGGCGCTTCCCCGAGCAGCGTTACACCGCCAGAGATCCGCGCCCGCGGCTCACGTGCTCCGCGGTACCGCTTCAACCCCGCCCCGCCCCGCTACCTGAGGGACGGCGACTCGCGCGACCGATGGGGTTCCTGGAGCTCCGCAGAAGCGGGTGCCCAGTCCCCCGCGAAGAGCTGCCCGTGCCGCGGAGCGGGAAGCGGGCCAGCCACCCGAGGGGATCTGCCACCGGAGCGGACGGTCAGGACGGCTGCCGCCGGCAGCCCCAGCCCCAG
>NW_010972675.1:229784-232696 GCF_000737465.1 Haliaeetus leucocephalus
GGCGGGCGGGTGCCCCCGCCGGTCGCCTCCCCGGCGCGGGGGGAGCAGCCGCGGAGACTCCGGCCTGGCCGGACGTAGCCAAGGGCTCGTTTATTTTTGCCAAAGCTGGGATCCCCGTGCTCGTCTGAAGAGCACAAGTTTGCTTTTTTTTTTTTTTTTTTTTTTTTTGCTTCTTACCTTGTGTTTGCTCCATATTTGTCGTTGATTTTCAGCGCAGTGCTCTGTTCCTATTTCAAAGAGTAGTTATGAGCCTCTGCTGAAAAAACTTAAAATGCCCGCCTGATGTTTTTCTTAACGAGGGTTTTTTTAACTTTCAAAAGACTCTGTTCAAATTCTGAAATATAACTGGTGCTAGAGACGAGAAGAACTTTTTTAACTCGGAGTGACAGTGTTTATTAATATGTATCTTATGATCCCATGCAGGTGCTTACAAAAAGCCTTCAAAGGGGGGTTGCACTTTCAACAGGGTCCTTTTTGGTTTATGAAGCTCACAAGCTGATTTCTGGCTTTGCTGAGGTTCATGCAAGCTTCAAAGGTAATATTTTCAAATTTTGAAGTGCACAGGTTGTTCTAATGCGAAACTTAAAAGTTGTAGTGCCAGAATTATATGGGGAAAAGGGTGTAATGCTTTTGATTTTCTCCACTAAGACTGAATGCAGCATGTTTCCATGACGGGATGCTTTTGAATTGGCTCACCTTAGCCTTGTAGCAGTTTAACAAGTGATTCTCCTAAGTGTCACTGAAAGCAGATCTAGTAGCTCATCCAGTCTAGGCTACAACACATGCACAAGGTGTATGATACCTAACTTGTTGCCCAAGCTTTAAAGAACTCTTCTTGAGAAAGATATGGTTCAGTTAGGAATGCGGACCAAACCTCGATCAATTTCTGGAAATCTTAGTTAGTTCAGATTTTCAATGTGAACACAGTGCAATTCCCATTTAATCTAGTTGAGCAACACTGAGATTGCATTTCAGACAAAATTGAGCAATGTCTTGTGTTTTTGTCACGCTGAAAGAGGGGAAGAAAAGCCTTGCTTTACCTACCAGGAAAGAATAGAACAAGTGATAAAATGTCCTTCTTGAGATCTGAATACAGATAGTCTCACTACTGGAAGAAAAGTAACATTATCTTAAAAGGGGATATTGTTGCAGACTTAGAACTTGTCTATCATGTGCTAAATTAAGGGGGTTTGAGAGTAAGCCTAACCCAATGGAGAATGAGCCTAACTGAAATGTATGCTTACTGTGTAGATTAGATAGTAGTCAGCTCAGATAACCTGTTTGGAACAACTTGGATGTTTATGCCTATAGAAATAAAAATTCAGACAATAGACTTTTGAACGGATAAGGAACTGTTTCATTTGCTATAATAGAACGAACTTCGGTGAGTAGATTTAAGGTAGCTACTCAGTACACAAACAAGAAAATTTTCCCATGAGGAACATAAGTAATGCTACTTAGTTGCCTCTGGTCTTTTTTAGTGCTGTCACTTGAATCTGGCATTTGCATTGCCAAGAAAAACAATGCTAGTGGGCTTTCTATGCAAGACAAGTAGTAGATACGGTGAAAATAAGAAAAAAAAAGAAATACCTGAAAAATACTCTTGAAGAAATAAAAGTCTAATAATTTATGTAAAACACCTGGTGGGAAATGTGTTCAGAAGACCGATTTCTGAGCATTTAGTCATTAGATAAGTTAGTAGTGTTCAGGGAGTCTCAACAAGCAAAGATAACAGTTCACTGAAGCTAATACTGAGGATGTACCATGAAGCTAATCTTGGACACTAAAATCCAAAGTCCACACAGATCATTATCGTATCTTTGAAATGGTTGATAGAAGGCATTTAGAGATGGCAGGGTTAAAAATTATCCAGAATGCTCTTCTGATCTTCAACGATTTATATTCTAGGATCTTTTTAAGCTGAAGAGAAGGCTTTTGTGTTTAGTAGCCTTCAGTGTTTTTTTCTTCTATAAGTAAAACTGTGCCGCTGTGAAACATGATTACCATATTCAGTAGACAACTTGAAAGAAGTTCTAAAAGCTTATAAACAAAATTCATTTTTATGAAGTGGAGGGTGGAGCTTATGTTTTGACTTAGAAGTTTGATCACGGACCCAGGAGTAATACCAAAGAGATGATAAACTTGTCTAATTTCTTACAGAACTTTCAGCTAAGGCTTTTGACTTAAAAGGTAATTTTTTCGTCTTTTAATATTGGCAGAAGAGTAAACGCAGAGTTTGTTCTTCTCCTGTACAGTTATGTACTTCAACAGAATTATCTACCTGCTTCCCTTTGGGTATTTTTCCTCTTAATTCCATCGTTCTCGTGCTAGAATCCGGTATTGTGTGGTGTTCAATATTTCTGTTTCTGGAATGCTGTTTATATATTATTATAATCAGCGAGTTGTGGAAATCGTACTCCCCCATCTCTGTTGTGTTTTAAAGTATTTTCTAAAAAAGAATTAAAGTATTGTAAGAACAATGGGTACTTAGTCCATAAATAGATACTCTAGAAAGTCAATTCTGATTTTCAAAATTATTTTTGCTTTTAGGATCTTCTTGAACACATAGCGGTTTCAGTAGATGAACTGTATTTTTTGGAGTTGTGTTTGTGAAAATCTTAAGGACTTCAGTCAGAAAACCTTTGAGCAATGTTTCATTTTGGCTTGTTGAGTAAGATAATGGGACCCACTCAATCTGCAGTCATTCTGGCAAAACTATGGAACCATACTGACAATGAAGAATATTTTTAAAAAATTTATTATTATTTAATTTAAGTTCTGTATACATACTAATGAAGGGGGTTTGTTACTTTCAGATCTCTACTGCGCTTACCCGCCTGGTCATATTTTTCATGCTGCTTCCCCCCCCCCCCCCCCCCCCCCCCCCCCCCCTCGACGGCAAACAACACATA
>NW_010972675.1:232706-308667 GCF_000737465.1 Haliaeetus leucocephalus
CCCCCCCCCCTCAGTATTATTCTTTGACCCTCCCCCCCCCCCCCCCCCCCCCGCTGTTTTCACAAAGAAGAAAACAAATTTCTTCTAGTAGTCTGATCCATTGAGAAAGACACTTTTGAATGTTAAGTCTGTTAAGCATCCAGAACTCTGTTGCTGAAAGCTGTTTTGTAGTTTCACGAGAGGCATGTGTTCAGCACTGTTTCTTTTCCTAGTTGTTCATTGTAAATGTAGCTTATTCAATCCTGCTGTGCATTTACGTTGTTTGAAATGCTGGCCTAAAAAGGAACTACAGTGTTTGTTCTTTGTGTTTCAGCTAGGTTGTCTTGCTCTAAAATGTTTTATTTATGCTATAATGTCCTAATTACATGTAATTTGTTCTTCTGTTTCCACAATTTTAACTCCTCCTTAAGTGGAAGAAGTTATAGAGCAAGCAGACTACCTGTATGGGAGTGGAGAAACAGAAAAGCTGTATCAGTTGTTGGTTCAACATAAAAACAGGTACTTGATTGCATTGAGATATTACTGCGACTTATTTTCAGTGCTCTTCTGTATCAATTTTTCAACTAATGTTCCCACTGTGGTATGCTGGAGAACCTTGCTTTCATCCTTATGTAAGCAGGAAAGAAGGACTCTTGATCTTTTTCCTCCTAATGGCAAAAATGAATGAAGAAAGGACAGGTAGCTGTAGAAGGTGAGGATTAACACTCAAGTTTTTCAGTCCTGCAGAGGAGGGGTTTTTGCTTGTGTTTTGTTACTCTAAGAATCCTTTAAAATACAATGCAAAACCTCATGATGTGTCTAGACATTACTAAATAATCAAAGTACCTAGAATTCAGGTATTGAAAATTTTTGAGTCATTGTTTCATTTCTTTTTCATTGCTGAGCAGCTGTTCTTTCCATTTTCATTTGTCTCACATTAGGATTTGAGTCTGAACAAAAAGAGCTCCTTACTCATGTAGTTGTCATAACTGCACAGAACATTATTGATAAGTGAACTGGAACAAGCTGTTTAAGGAAAAAGCAGAAAATGCATTGCAAACTGAAGAGTCCATTCCTTTGGAGGAGACAAGGCATCTCCTAGAACGCTTCTGGAGGAAGTCAACTGTTCAGTTGTTTTCAGTCGTTTCTAGTTTTGGGGGTTTTTCCCTCGTTCTTGCCAGGGGCGCAAGTATAAAGCCTGGACATTAAGTAAAGGTCCTAGTCTGTAAGGGACACCGTGTCATAAGCAACATGTAAGCTTGCTACTAGATGTTTAACAATACTAATTATTCTGTAAGGAGTAATGATTCCAGTAGCAGTACTTCACATTTTTGTGACTTGGCTGAAAAATGAGTCTGCTAGTTCTGTGTTACTGTGTTAATTAGAGCAAGACTGCTGCGTTGTGAGCAGTGACTCAGTTTCCAGATAAGAAAACTGGCTTTTATTGATACTCCGAGTTTAGCAATAACTCTTGTATGCTTTTTAGTATTTTTGGTTTCTGGTAGTTTTGACTTCAGTATTGCTGGGGGGGGAGCTTTATAGCCAGAACCTCTGAAAGACTTTCTAAACTTAAATTTAATATTAAAGTCTCTATTAAAATACTAAGCCAAAATTAAAATGGTAATTAGCTAAAAGTACAGTAAAGTGCAAGCAGTGTTTCAAAACAATATGTTAACTCAATAATAAAACTTAAAATCCCTTATCTTTGGCTATAACATACCATACACCGATTGATATAGTGATAAAAATAAATATATAAATGTACAGCTTTATGTGTTAGGGGTATGGCTAATCTATGTTTTTTCACTATTGTTGTAGGAAGAATTTCATTATTTAGGTACAATTACAGGGAAAAAGATGCATAATTTTTTAAACATTCTGGTAAACGTTAATATAAAATCAGTGGAATACTGCAAAAAATACTGTCTATCTAAGAACAAAGTAGTGCTTGTTTTCCTTCTGGTGTTTTGAGTGGTACTGTTGGGTTTTTAAAATCTGCATCTTTTTTGAGAAAACAAAGTCCTTTCCTACAGATACGTTTGCTTCGCAGAACGAAGGTATCGTTAGCTTGGGGTTGTATATAGCATAGAATGACAGATGATATGCTGTTGTCTTATCACTCGAGATACATATTTAAAGACTGGTTTAAGACCGTTGCTTGCTTTTTTTTCCATTATTGTTTTAAAATGTTAGTGTTTCTGTTCATAACTAGTGATGACGCAGAGTTGTTATGGCGGCTGGCGCGGGCATCACGAGATCTAGCTCAGCTTAGTAGTACTTCTGCAGAGGAGAAAAGACAACTGGCGTATGAAGCCCTTGAGTATACAAAAAAGGCACTTGAAAAAAATGAATCAAATTTTGCAGCACACAAGGTGAGCCAAGCAAAATAACTGAAATCTTGTTCTTTGATTTCTGCCAGTAGAAACTGGAACAAATGTCATTGTGCTGTTTCAGCAAACTTCAGCATAATTCAACTTTTCAGTTGAGAATGAGTGAGACTTCTAATTCTCCCTAACTTTCTTGGAAGATCAGAGTTCAGACTTTTGCAGCTATATTTCCTCTATATAGGAAACAGGAACTGGTTAAATGTGTGCAGGACCATGGAAGGAGGTGACTGATCAGGTTGATTACAGCTGATGTAATCAGCTCATCCTTCTCTGATGTAGCCTTAAAAATGTACATGCCCCACATTCAGCATGGTGTTTCTGTGCACAGTAGTAGCTCTGTAGAGTTTCTCTGGAAATACTTCAGGCTCTGGCTTTGTTCTGTTGGGGTTTTTTTGTGCTGCTTCTCTCACAGGCAGAGAGCAACAAAGTATAGTCAGTTGTGTTGGCATCTTGGATAAGAAGAGGACGTTAATGCAAGCAGACCAGCAAGTTGCTCTGATGCTGCCTGAGCTGTTCATAACAAATACTTCTTGCTTGTTCTCATTAGTGGTGTTGGCAGCTATTCTTTTTTTTTTTTTCCTTTTAATTTACTATTAATAGCTATAGTGCTGTATTAAATGTTTTATTTTTGTTCTTTGAATTACAGTGGTATGGAATTTGCCTTAGTGATGTTGGAGATTTTGAAGGAATCAAGACTAAAATTGGAAATGCCATTGTTATCAAAGAGCACTTCCAGGTAATGTAAAGTTTTTTGCATACAACAGCATTAATGCGTCCAGTATGTAGATTGAGTGATAGTTGTGAACTATTTGGCAAAAATTTGCAAGTGTACTTCTGTTCAAATCTCCTGGTGACACTTTGGTTTTTGGGTTATTGTGACAGTCCTGAATGCCCCAGCAGCAAGGAGTACAAATGATCTCCTGCAGTAAACTAAGTCCCTATAAAAGGGAGTCTTGAAATAGCTGAAGTGCTTTTGACACCTCTTAGGACTAGATAAAGTGTAACAGTGCTATTGAGAAATGGAAGTGTGGCTGTCCTTCTAACTGTGGATTGTGTAGCAGTAAAGGACAAATCCTGGAGAAGATAAAGGACTACTAATTTTATATGACCAGAAATTATTTCAAAATCTGAACATGCCAAGTCTCACGTGAAACTCTTAATGACCTACTAAACAGAACTGCTTAGCAATCTGTCAGTGACTTCACTTTCTTGGAGATGAGCCGATTTAGTTGTGCACTGAATAAATACCATATTGCCTTGAAATTCTACACACTGTTAATCTGGTTTAATTAACAGTAGGAAAACAAGTCTACTTTTTTTTTTATGTATTTTAATCCAGATGTGGCAGAACAACTTGTTACATCTTCTGTTTCTCTTTTTTTTCCTCTCACTAGAGAGCCATTGAACTGAATCCAAAAGATGCTACAACAATTCATCTTATAGGCATTTGGTAAGGCGTACTTTCAAACAAAAGTTAGAATGTGGCAAAGAAAAGTGCCAGAATATAAAATGTATTACATGAATTGCAGAAATGCTTGGAATACTTCAGTGGCTTGTAATTAGTTGATGCAAACATGAAAACCTACTGAACCTGTATAGGACATCATGCCTTAAAAAAGTCTTGGCTGTTAATTCTTATGCAGTTCAAAAAGATGAAAAATAATTGTTCATTCAATTTATTTGTATTACTATATGGAACTATTAAAAACTCATTTTGCAGACGTAAGTATGTTTCCATAGCAGACACCAGAGATTGTAAGTACAACTCATTTTGTCCTACTAGTGTGAATGGAGACAAAACTCAACACTGAATTTACATTGAATTTCAGTGATGGGTGCAGCTTAATACAATCTGTGTATAGTGAAAAGCTATTAAAAGTGAGATGTGTTCCTAAAAGACTTCTGTTATTATCTGTCATTGTATTTTAAAAGTTACATTTAAGTAAAGCAGCTTATAAATGCATATGCATTAACAAAAATCTCTGAAATTGAATTTACTGCTCAGTGAAATGGGTACTAAGAATTACTGTTACATAGCAGGTGAAGGGACTGGAAATACAACTTTCCATACTAACCAGAGTGTTCTGTGGAAGCAGTGTGATTGAAAGCAGTATCTTTTATGGGTTAGTGAGAGACCCCAGGCAGCATTTCTCGTTATTTGTCTGAAAGAGACCAAAGCTGCTACATTGTTTTGCAGGAAATCTCTACTGTAAGATTGAGAAATTGAAAATAATTAAAGCCAATGTATTCGTAGCTTAAAAATACTAAAAACCACAGCCACCTTCTCTATGTTTTTTTCTGGACTCCCGAGTATCAGAGTAAACTACAGTCTACTGCTCCAGAGTTTACTACTTTACAAACTTACTTTGTTTTTTCAGCATCCACCACTCATTCCCACATGACCTAACAATTGCAATAGTCCAAATTTCTAAACAGAAGCGTATGCTACCAACTGAATGAGCCTCCAGGTCAGTTTTGAGATAGGAAGCTTGTTCTGGAAAATACTTAAGACATTGTTCCTAAGGAACATTAGAAAAGGTGATAAAAATGTGAGATTATTATTGCTTTTGGCACTATTGCTTGTGGCACCATATTATATATTTAAATATACTCATTATTGAATCCCAGAGCATCTTCATCTGAAACTGGGATTTGGTATCAGCCAATTCTTGAGTATTTTTCTCCTTTCTAGTCTATCCTGGATTGAACCTCTTTTATTGGCATTTCTGGTAAGGCACATCTCTTGGCAAAATTTCAACTCAGACTGTGTATTCCGTGCCTTGCCCCCATCTCCTCTGAACACTTCCATTTATTAATTTTTCACCTCCTCTAGAGTGCTCTATTTTACACAGTGAATAATATTTTTATACTCATTGTGGGAGGGTAATAAATTGAATAGCATTGTTTAACATTTTTACACCTCGTATGTTCTACATATTTGAAATACTTAACAAATGTTTAATCCTTTCAACATCTCTAAGATGGGTGGCTGATTACCTTTGTTATTTAGTACATAGGAAAACAGCATAGTATGGCCTAGCCTAGAGCACAGTAGTTTGATTCCTGGGTTTATTTTCATTCTTATAGGTTATAGAGTCTTTCAGGAATGTACTGCAGATCTTATTTATATTAATAATTAAGAAAAAGAAGGTAGTGTTGAGGTAAGGCAATGACATTACTTGGTTGTGCCCTGTTTTTGCAAATGTATTAGAAAAATATCAAATATACGTAAATCGTTACAATCATTCAAGCTCAAAAGCTGTCTCATGGCTAATAACTGTATCCAGTTTTGTCTAATGTAATAGCAGTTCCCAGTAAAAGACACACCAAAATTTCTTTAGCAGAGCTAGGCAGCAACTTCAAACATCTTGCTATTTTGTTGTACAGTCGTAAGAACTTGCTTATAGAACTTGCAGTGTGGCTACAGTTTTTGTGACTCTTGGAAACAACAATTAAGACATCCAAGATATGAGAATGTTACTCAAAAAAAAGAGAAAAATGTGAAGGGTATATATGAATGTTTCCTTTCACTCCAGGTGTTACTCCTTTGCCGAAATGCCATGGTACCAAAGAAAAATAGCTGCTACACTATTTGCCACACCACCGACCTCCACATTTCAAGAGGTACAATATGAAAATGTTTCACAGATTATTATTCCCCTCACAAAGCTGCTGATACACTTTTACTAACCTTCCTGACAAAGCTGACCTCTACTTATGGAATAAGCATGCGCTTGTGAGTTTACAACTGTCAATAATAAAATGTGAATATAACAGGAGAGTGAGGGATATCTAAAAACAGGAAAAAAAATTTTTTTTCAGCTGTAACACACCTAGAATAGTGAAAATTATTTCACGTAGTTCATGCAGCAGAAAATAACAAGCTATATGTAACTTAGTTTGTATTTACTATTACGATCTATTGCAGATAACTGTCTGTACTAGTTCCAGTGCTGATGATTTATATGGTGGTGTTATACCATGTACTTATTTGATAGGACTACTAGATTTTTTCCCTTTATACTAAATGCAAAAAGCAACAGCTTGCTTTGTTACTTAGCACGAACAAGTACCTTCTCATCCCCTGGCTCCCTATGGTGTGGTTTTTTTCAGTTGAGAGTAATTTTGTTCATCTTTGCTATGAAAATTGCTTTGTCATACGCCCTAGAACATATGTCCATATGTATATCTTCTAGGGTGTCTACACAGTGTGCATCTTATTTAAACACTTGTACGTATATAGAAACTTGAAAACTAAATTGGTATTAGGAAAGTTTGCTGCAGCTGTTAAAATCTTCGTTTGTTTAGCTCAACCAATAATGGGCCCACTATGTTTTCTTCTTTTAAGGGTGGGCAGGGGGCAAGAGTCACTACAAAGTAATTGTAGAAGGCTGCTTGCTGTTACACAGAAAGCAATCTAAGCTCTGATTGAAAAAGAAATAGAACTTTTTAATGGAACGTCAACCTTGTAAGTTTTGCTGAAAATCACTCTTGGAAGAATACACACTGTCAGTCAGGATTTCGAATACTGCAGAATCAGGCCAGTCCCAGCATCGAGTTCTGTAGCGCTTAAAGTGGCTGAAGAAGTAAACTTGTCCCAGAACCTGTAGTTGAGCCATACTGGTAAGACTTCTGCAGTTTCAGTACAAAATCTGTTTTGTAGATACATGCGCAGTTTTAAGTTCTCTGACAGTATTTTCCCTCCAGCTAGTAACATCAGAAGAGGTAGGAATGGACTGAAATTTCTGATGTGCAGGATGGGAAACCAATTGAAAAATACGTGCGGATTTCATAAAGGTTTATTCTCATGTAAGAGGATACTAACTGGTGTTCTGTAGGAATCAGTTCTCCCTGAAGTATAGTCAACATTAATGACCTGAATCATAAGATTTGTTTCATCTGTTAAATTCATACATGAGAACTGGACGGGGGAAACTGCAGATATGCTGGATGGTAGAAATGAAATTAAAAAATGATCTTGACAAGTTGAAGACTGGAAAAACACAATCCAATTTGCTAGGGACAAACAGGAGGTACTGTACTTATGGAGGAAGTGGCAGGGGAATGGTTGGATAAGTACTGGTTCTGCTGAGATGTCAGATCTGATTGTACATTGAAGAGAACCATCAGTAGCATGCTGAATTAATAAAAATAAGATCATGGACAGGAAGTCCTTATTCAGCTGTGTTAAGCATGCGTGTAAGGCTTTAGTTTGACTACTGTGTTGAGTTTATTCTCCATTTTAAAGAAGACAACCTTATCTTTTGCAGGCTCTTCATTACTTCCACATGGCAGAGGAAGGTAATACTTCTAGCCTTTTTGGACAGAATAATAACTTTTAGGAATGATGACTTCCAATAAAACTCTAGCTTTTGGTATTATCTTAATAGCATATGATCTGCAGATAAACATATCAGCCTGTTGTGCTAGTCAACACACTGGACCGTTACATTGGAATGTTTCATCAGAGATACTTGAAGTACATTACATGCTCACTATCATCACTTTGAGTGTAACACCAGGGTTTTTTTCAGGATAAGTATTAAAGTGAAATTTGTACCTTCATTAGTAACAAAGTACTCTTTCCCAAGGCATTCCACTGGAATGCAGGGGGAAGAAGCAAGCAAAAGGGAATGTTATGTCACTTTTCCTAAATTTTCGTAAAGTTCAAAAGTCCTCTGTATTCTAAATAGAACAACAGAGAAAGCACACTTTTTTTATTATTTCAGAAGCTATTTGGATCAGAGTGCCAATCTAACGGGCAGTAAACCTGTCCAGATGTAAAAGAAAATACGGACTATTATTTTTCCAAGAGGGAAGCCATTAAGCAAAACTGACTAGCTGAAAGATAAAGGAAGACAAGGGAGGACAGTGTTGTATGAAAGATTTGTATGTGGTTTTATCAGTGAAGTTAAAAGGAAAAAAGTTCACTGTGTATCTTCCCCTCATTGTCAAGGAATGCACCTGTGAACCGGAATGGTGGACTTACTTAATCTCAAAATGTGCCTCAAAAACACCTCCATATATTTTGAATCCTGACCCTAGATCCAGCAGCAGAGAAAGCCTCTGCTATAAGTATGAACAGTAGGCAAGACTAATAATGATTGATAGCCAAAGTATGCTTTATAAAACCAACTTCTTAAATCTCTCCTGAAAAATGTTAAATGTGGGTACAAAGAGTTTTAAGTTTTCTTTCTGTGCAGCAAAAGCTAAGCTAATACTGTATGTGTGTGGTCTGAAGCTAGGAACTGCCATTTCATTTCCTTGCCTGCACTTGCTAAGCTGTTGCATTGCCTCTTGCACCTACTAGGTCCAGAAAATCACAGAATCTGCAAAGCAAAGCTGTTGTGCATTGACCTCACTGCTTTCCTCTTTGTGAGGAATGTAGTCTCATTTGGTATATTAACTAACAAGCTGCTAGGTAATGTAACTGTATATGAGACCAAAATCTAGCAAGTAGAAGTTTTACCTTGGCTTCCTTCTGATACAAAGCCAAAATACTATTAATCTTTTCCCAACTAAGTATTTAAAAGAGTGATGCTATATCATGGCTTTGATTGGTAGTATGCTGCTCATTCTCATTTAAAGCTTTTCTCCTGTCTCTATACAGCTGACCCAAATTTCTACAGCAAAAATTTGCTCTTTTTGGGAAAGACATACTTGAAGTTAAACAATAAAAAGATGGCTCTTCTGTGGTTAAGTAAGGCAAAGGAGTATCCTGCACATACAGAAGAGGACAAACAGGTAGGAAGTTAAGAACTGTAATAGTACAATCATATATTGTAACCAACACATGGGACATCATGGCAGTGGAATGTTTTATAAAGGTAACTTGGAGTAAATTGTAGTTCAGCACCTGTAATCCAGGATCACATCCAGACACCAAGAAATTCTAGTATGTTGGTAACTGCCTCTGAACACAATGGTTGGAAATCCTCTGTTTATAATAAAGAACTATTATTCTCTGTTCTTCATGATGTTTTTGTAGTGCTAACAACAACTCAGGCTTAACTGTGTTGTTGAAGTTAAGGCAGGCACCTGAGCTAACCTATGTCTGTGTGAGCACAGATTCACTTTGCATATGCCTACAAATGGAAAGGTAGAAATCATATTTTGGAAGAGCTAAAAACCACATGAACAGGAGGAAGAAAAAAGCATGGATGTATCAAAAACTTGCTAGATCCATAAAATTTGACATTGTAGTCCTTTGCAGGCCCCCAGGGAGAGATTCAGACTATCTGAATTGAGACAAATGGAAGTAATGTATCTTTGACAGCAAATCTCCAACACTAGGTGACCTGAGGCACTTCATTACCCTTTTGAACTGCTCGGAAAGACCCTGGTTTGGATGGGTAGGCATCTGCTTCCTACCTAAACACATACAGAGTACTTCCAGGAGGGTTAATCCATTAGACTTGTTCTGACCTAATACTTCACTCAGTATAAACCACAGCAATTGCACTTATCTTTCATAACAATCCTGTTAACATCAGGAGTAACAAAGCCTGATTTCCAATTGATTTTTTCTTATAGGTGTTTGACCTCCAATTCATTTAGCATGAAGCTGCAGCATGAGATACTTTAACTGTTAGAGAAAGCATCAGAATGTGTTGTGACATTCTGAATGTCCTAATTGCAAGAAATAGTTTGGTAAGATTTTGCACTTCACACCTCAGAAAAAACACTACTGAGGTTTGCCTCCATAGATTCTTCAGTAAGGCTCGAACTGTTTCTCCCAAGTGAGCTCCTTCAGTAACACCTTTCAATAGAAATACAACTAAAGGTTCTGTCCCTCCACTGTTTTGCAAAGTGTATAGGAATTTAATAGCCTGAAGGAGTAGTGGTCTCGGCATGTAGGAAATTAGTTAAATCTTCTAACGGTTACTAGTAGTTGGAGGCACACAGGAAACCAGTGATCACAAAAGCTTGCCTTTCTTTAGAAACAATGCAAAAGGAGTCAGTAGCAATTTTTGTGCAGTAGCCAAGTTGTTAAACCGCTTATCTGCTTGCAGCAGTGCTTGGCCTCCTGGTACAAATATCTTTCCTTATCTCCTGGAAACGTGCAGAGCTGCTGACCTGAGAGAGGTGGTATTCTCTCCATTCTCTGGGTGCATGTGTAAAATGCAAAATTAATTGGGAACTAGACTTGGTAGTCCAGTAAGAAGGAACCTGGCCTTTGCAAAGAAATTGGAATTCTTGTCTGTGCATTTGGCAGAGGTAGGCATAAGTAGGTTTTCTGAACATGTTACCTCTTGAGTATCTGCAGTATCTGGCTTACATTGTCTGCACTGCTTGCTGTCAGGACCAGAAGTTTGTTGGTTTTTTGTTTTGGTTTGGGGGTTTTTCTAATATAGATGATAGAGGTCATGTCCAAATGTTATTAGATTTTACCCAAAATCCCTAGGCAAAGGGAGCCTCAGAAACAGTCTTCTCAGACTCCCTTAGCCACTGTCCAGAGTTTTGAAAACCCTAGTTTGGCTGGTTATGGTCAGATACAGGACAACTTACTACATGCTACTATTGGACTACAGCAGATCAAGAGCTAATCATCTGTATTCAACACAAACTTACTACATATAGTAAGTGAATTACACTGAAGGCACTGGCATCTATGTTTCAAGTACTGAGCATCTTGAGCTACAGAAGAAAAATGACTAGTCTTAGGAGGGTTCTGAATTTACAGAACTGTGGTGAAATGTTTGAGTGCTTGTATGCTAAGTTCTGCTAGAAGAGCCTGTAACTAGCTGGCACTGTTTTGTTTTGAGTATATTTATTTCTTTCAGGTACAGAAAGAAGCTTTGGAGTTGCTTAATTCTATATAACAAGAAACAAGATAATGGGAATTCAGTGCCTCAGGTTTCAGCAGCACAGGAAAAAGACCCCAAATACTACTTTGGTTTATTGAAGCTGTTAATAAAAGTATAGCTTAAACCTGCTGTCTCCATTTTGTTTCAATTAAACTGTCAGCTAGATCTGTTTCATTATGTGATCCTGTCTGTTGATTTACATGGGAATTTTTTTACACTGTTCAGCTGCAAGTTATGTATGAGGAATAAGCATAACTTTAAAGAAAGGAGGTGCAGGGCCATTACATCATTACAAACCTGCAATTTTTTCTAGAGCATTCTCCTTCTGTGGGGTTCAGTGGCCTTCAAGAGTAATATATATTCACATTATTAGATGTTCCTACAGATTTCTCATTAAGGCTGCACAAGCAATCTTGATTCCAGTACACTTAAATGGTAGTGTTAGACTTCGTAAAAAGTGCTGTGGTTTTAAAAAAAAAAAAAAAGGTGAAATTGGGAACACCTAAGAAAATCCATTTATGGGTGATACCAGCATATACAATGAGAAGCTTTCTGTGAAATATAAATACTTATTTGCACATTGAGCGGCTGTGAAGTCTGAGGATTTAGTGGCTGCAGAATGTTTACTGGACATATGTGCTCCTTCCCTTAGGCTATGATGACTGGATACTCCCAGTGCTTTAGGAGGGAACTACAATTTGGAAGCACGTACACTTCTGTTTGTTTGTAGAGATAAAGTAAAACTTTCTTCTTGTTCCTGCTTCTATTTTAGCAAGAACGTTCACCAGAAAAATAAATTAATCTAAGTTAGATAACCAACACAGAAAATATTTACACTTTCCAAACAATATATTCTGGTTACCCAGCAGAAAAAAAGAGGACCAAATAATGAAAAAATGGTAGGCAAATACACATGGTATTGCCAGTAGAAAGTCTAACAAATCTAGAACAAATTGACTATAAATACATGGTGTTCGATTTAATATAAAA
The DNA here is from genome assembly GCF_000737465.1 of Haliaeetus leucocephalus. Taxonomy (NCBI): domain Eukaryota; kingdom Metazoa; phylum Chordata; class Aves; order Accipitriformes; family Accipitridae; genus Haliaeetus; species Haliaeetus leucocephalus. Next base: position 244,870 of record NW_010972675.1, read on the forward strand.
AAGTGTTGTGATCTATAGGAGGAAGATGAAGAAGGGTATAATTTGCTTAGACTAAGAAAGCAAGCCTGTGCCAAGTCAGTAGAAAAATCCACAGCTGAGAGACGATCTAGAGTTTTAATTCTAGCCTCAGATCATGAAACTAGTTAAAAGGTGGTTTTCTCCACTACAGTAAAGTAATTCTTATTCTTCTATTAGTAGAGCATCAAAATGAAGTCTTTGATATGTCAAAAGTCCCGGGGTAGATGAGATGTAGTGTTTCAGAGAGATTCTTCAAAATTTTCTGCATTCATAGACTACAAAAACATCTGCCATACACAAAACCACTTCTGGCAGCTTTGTGGCAGAGGCACCTTACTTTGGTGCCTTTTCTGCTGCAGAAAACAGTATCTGCACAAAGAGAAAGGGTATCCGGGTACCAGGTAAAGATTGTCGAGTGGAGAAGAGCAGCTGAGTTGCTTGCAGGAAGAAAGGAACAAACAGAACCCATGACCTACTCAGTAGCTCCTTCAAGTGGTATTCCCTCACTGGTTCCCTCGTCTGATTTCCAGCCTTTACTACCTTCCCTCTCTTTGCGGTCTTCCTTCCTCCCCCCAAATACAGCTGAATTACAAGGAATGCAAACGGGAAAAGAAGCAGTTACAATGCAGTATTACTGAAATTCCCAGAAAGTCTAACTATGCGCACACACACACAAGTGTATAAATCGTAGGTTTTTTTCCTCGAGCACCATGCTTTCAGTCAGTCTTGAAACCAATAGATCATATACACGTACAGAAAGCCACTAGGTTTGGTTTTTTCCTTGCTTACTAACCCTTATCCACAGGAAAAACGATTGCAGGTATCAGACAGCTAAAATTATCAAAACAATAAAGCAACTACATTCTTGTGATGTGCTGTCTTTTTTATTTTTACTGTTTTGTTCACTTACTCACAGGTTCACAAAATTCAGCAGTTGGTAGTGGGTCACCCAAGTCATTCATTAGTGCAAATTCATGAAGTTCAACTCTATGACATTTAGCCCTCTTAACTGTCTTTTAGGCAAGCCACACACACTTCTGTTGCCCAGCCTTTGACCTTTTTTTTTCTTTTTTTAAAGCTCCCTCCATTCTAACCAGCATAAGTCATAATTTAAGTGGATTTACACTTGAAATTAATTTAATGCTATATTTATGAAAATGGTTTTGCAGAAGATATTTGGTGTAGTATGAAAAACCCTCAAAGTGGTGGAAATTTTTGAAACTCTTACAGAAAGGTCATCTAAGATAGCAGTCTATTGAGCCCGTTGCACTACCAGTGTTACCAAAGCTATGTGCAGGTTAACAGCTCCACAGTAGGCTGTGCGTATGCAATACAAAGCCTCAAGAGAATCCAATATGTAGAAAAAATAAAATTTTGGCAGAATTCAGTTGCTGTGTTGGAAAGATACATGAACAGATATAGCTTTTTTTTCTGCATGTACACTTTTAACAGTGCAATATGATATGTTACAGAAGTGGTTTTAATCATTCTAAGAAATCATTTGCATGTGTACAAAATTCTGTATAAGTTAAATGTAATGGAATTTACAGTTAATATTTAAAGCATAATACAAATGGTAATTTTAAACATGTTTTTACTCTATAATAAGGAAGCACAGTTTGCTAAATGTAGCATTTAATATAATTCACATGAATAAGGTGTTAAATTTCTTTTTTTTTTAAACACATCTTTGCAGTTCAGCAAATGCCCTCAATGCCAATAAAACTAATTTTAAAATGGCTTTATATTATTGTGCACTTAGGACAAACCTGACCTACGTAAAAGAATGACAGATTTTAGACATACTAACTTAGTTCAGGTACATCTGAATTTCTGTAAGAACTTAAGAGGAACAAGAGTATTTAATACTTAGGAATATTTTTATCTGTGCAAAGCTTATGTAACTTTCATTTTATTTGGGTTTACTAGATCCAATAACTGAAACTGAATATGAACATAGAAAGCAGCAGTTCACATTACCTTTTGTATACCTTATAACTCAGTTTACATTCATATACTACAAAGTTGTAAAAAGGACATCACAGATTGAAAAGGGAAACAAAAAACAACAACAAAAAAGAAACCTGTAAGACACCAGACCAAGGAGAGAATGTGTAGTATTTTCTCTTTTATTATTATTTTTTTCTTTGAAGATTACCTAACATCCTCGTGGTAATAACCCAAGGTAATACGTAAACAAATTTCAATGCTGCTCAAATGAATTAAAATATTCTGTTCAGCTCCTACAGTAAGTCAGAACAGTGGCACCAATTCCTTTCAACATTAAATCACATTCATCTTATTGTACATGACTCTTGTGCAAGTAGTAAAGGCTTTATTCATGACCTTGGCTACATCAGTAGAGAGGGATATATCAGCTATTTATATATTTAAAAAAATTAAACTGACAGAACAACATATTCTGTCGTCTCAAATACCAGCAGCATCTTTCTACATATTTAGGATACGTTTGGCCTAAGCCTTTAACACCTTTTAGAACAGCCATGCAATAAAACAAACTTGGAGATGTTTCTTAAGAGAAAACACAGAGCAGTTTAAACATTTTTTCTGAATAATAAAGCCAAGATAAAGCAAATCCAGGCCCTTTTAAATGGCTGCAACTTTTCAAACACTTAAAGCTCTATAAAACTAGAGCCTATTAGTATATATATTTATATTTTTTATATATATTTTAAATAAGTCTCTTGTCTGCTTTCAAAATTTATGAGGGGTTTTTCTGGTCTTTTGGAAGGGCAATAAATAAAAGTAGAAAAGGCTGAACTGTTTTGCATATCTTTGTGGAAGAACGGAGAACAATTCTACTTTTAGAGTTTCAGAAATATCACTGTACAGAACAAAAAGCTTATATACAATTAAGTGTGCAATTTTAGTTGGCTGGGCCTTTTATTATGCAAGATCTCCTTTTTGACTAGAAGCCACTTCTACTCTTGACCAAATCCCTCTGTTTCTTCAATGGCAAAGAGCAGCTTCTCTTTTAGTTGTTCATAGCTTTTATATGGTGGCAAATCCAAACGATTAAAACTGAGCAGGAAAAAAAACAAGATTTTGTTAAGTTTATCTAAATTCCATATAGAACACTACAGAACTCGACTGCTATAGCAGAAGTTAAAAGTGTTCTGATTTAACAATTAGAAATGAAGAAAAAGCAATCAGTGCAATCTCACTGCCTTGACATTTCTACGAGCAGTAAAAACAGACAAAGTTTGAGAGGAATACTTTAAGAAACAAAAGACTGGTTACCACATCAGATAAAACCCAGAACCTTTGAAGACTAAAGACAGCAACTATAATACTCAGAAAAGGAAATGTTCGCCATGAAGTTTAATATCATCCTAGATTGATGTGTCTCCAAATTCCAGCAAGAGCATGAAAAAGCTGAATTTTTCTCCTTCCTACACATGCCTGGATATAGGGGGGGTGTTCCCTCTAAACTTTACCCTAAAAGGCTTCTGCCAAAATTCTGTTTCATTCCCTCTCTTCCCCAAAATTATCTTAGACAAAGAGGGATGTTTAACTCTTGCAGTCATCACTTGAAAAAACAGCACTGGTGGAGAAAATGGTAAAATGGAGAATCCTCTGAAGCAGTTTAAAAGTATGATGAGTATTATTGTTACCATGTTGCCAAAGGAAGGTGCATCCATTTTGCACACAGCATATGTGGGAAAGTGATCTGTGTGCCTGTTGCACCAGTTTGGTGTAGGAATGCCAAGCCAATAATAGTCTGAAGCCTGACAGGAAAAAGTATCTGCATTCTTGGCTAAGCATCCTTGTTTTGAACATTTGCTGTGATTTCTTTCATGCTACTTTTTCTCATGACTATACATTTATCTTTTATAATGTTACTGTATAATAAGTGTGTCTAATAACTGTATATACCTAATACCAACAAGAATTTTGTTCAGTTATTTAATATTCTCTAAAATACAGAAGTAGCAAAACACCTCTCAGTTCTATGCAAGAAGGATGATATACTTTTGATAGATCTGATACTGACAAACTGTATACAGTACAGTAGCAAAATTTAAGAACAGGGCAACCAGAGAAGTTTTCAATACTGGCATGTCAGAGCAATCAGAGAAGATGAAGATGGAGATAGTGAACTGATTCAAATTAGATTTTGTTTGATTTGGTCAATGCAAGACCAAAAGAGAGAACCACTAAAAGTACAGAAAGTTCACATGTAACAACTCACCAAGTGTGACTTCTTGGTAACCAGGTTTCCTTACCAACTTTTTCAATGCAGAATTTCTGAGGACCATTACTTCCTAGAATAGAAGATTTAAAAAAGTGTAATCTGTTCCTTTTAAGTAGCACACACGATATATACGTGACATAAGACAACTCAGATACAGCAGACAGAACTCATTAGGTGCTACTCAATGTTACATGAACATTCTTCTCCTAGAAATGAGCTAATTTCCTAATCATTTATAAATGTATTAATGGGATTTCTGATATAAAAAGCCCTTCTAGATCCAAGCTGATGTACATGAAGTTCCTGCTATCTGTACACTTGCAGCATGGTTCATTTGCAAATGGAACAGTTACAGTATAAAAGTTTTGGTCACTTTTTACTTACCCATAAGTTCAGCAAATCCACCCAGTGGTAATCTGCAAGTGCCAGTGACAAACTGCAGAAGTCGCATGCGAACCTCGTTGTCTGTTTCTTTTACAAACTAGGTACAGAAATTCAAATTACTTAATAAAAATCTTTAACACAGCTGGAGAAAAACAAAAACCCCATGAGATTGCTGAAAAAGTATAATTCCATTTAAAAAGACACCACCTTGAGAACAGTTTACCTTTCTTGATTTCAGCAAAATTGGGTGGAAGGAGAAGACAGTGATTTCAGATTATATGCACTGTCGACTGTTACAATGTGAAGGCTGGCAAGAGCAAATAAGAATCTTTATCTATTTTATTCTACACTAAAATATAAATCATGCCAATGCTTTATACGAAGGCTATTGCCATTTTGATTAAACATATCAATAGCCTAACCACAGGCTCTGGGTATTTCAAGACTGCATGTAGCAGTCTCAGTGAGAGAAAACACCATCCATAACAGCTGCATCACTTTGTAAGGAAATTCACTGGGAAAGGGAAGAGGAAGAAAAGAGGGGGGAAAGGGAGAACATCTCAGTAAGACAGGGCATTGATAAGCTAGAATTTTGACTCAGAAAAACCTGGACAACAAAATGAACATTTTTGTTCTATGAATGTTGAAACCATACCCAAGTTACTTGAACTTCTGTTTAAGATTCTTTCATTACCAAGCTTCTTAAAAATAGATCATATCATCAGATCTTACATTAACTGACAATATAAATAAGCTAGGAAATAATTGATTTGCATCATTTTCTTATAGGAACTTTGTCAAAAGCATCTGTAAAGTGGTGATTTATCACAAGACAGGAACTGCCTAGCTGTGACTTCTCTCTAGGGAAATTCATAGAAACTAGAAGCCTGTATAGCATTTTTGGAGGTTTTTTCTGAAAATAATTCTTAGCCAACTTAATTAAAATTAAGAGTTATAATCAGTCAGTGCAAGACTGGCACAGTTAATATGACAACAATCATAAATAATATGTGGCATTTCAGATGTACAGGTGTACTACATATAAGAACATTTAGAAGGTAGAACACTGCTAAGAAAACAAAAAACTCTATCATTGTACAATCAATAAGAAGGACAAGATATAGAAAAAGTATTCATGACCCAGCCATCCAAATGTAATGTGGGTATCTATCTGCCATTTCCCACCCTAAAGTATGCTCCCTAAGAATCAGTAATCCTCCTTTCCTTCTCTGAAAAGAAAAAAAGAAAGGAAGCAATGAGAATCTTCATTCAGATGGCACCCCTCCACTCCACATCATTTGTGTTACAAAAAAAAAAAATCTGAAGAAGTCAGAAATTTTACTGATCAACATACCTGCCAGAACCATATGATCTGCTTGCTATTCCTTGTGTAATGACGATAAACAGTGTTCCTCTGCCAGTCTGCTAAATCAACTTCTTGCATACCACAGAGCATAACCTGGAAAAGAGAATGATTACTTGACAATATACATGTCTACACGCATAAATTAAGAGTTAATTTTGTATCTTGTATGAGACACACTAACAAAAATGGAAGTTCTTGCTTCCAAAAAAGGACTGGTAATTTTTTTGTTTTACTCCACAGTTAGATTTTCCTTTATCCTAAGTTTACAGAACTCCTCCAAAATTGTTTATGTACTTAAGTGGTCTGAAAGCCTGCATACCAGAAACTTGTAAGATAGATCAAAGTCCTTTCTCAGGAAAAACTCCCATTTAACTTAAGAAGCTTTCAGAACACTGCTCATTATATACAGGGAACTTTGGCAGGTCTCACAGAAATAAATAAGCATAGCACTACAGAGCCTTTTGTCCCTGCTCCAAATCACAAACCCAACAGTGAACATAGAGGTCAGGCTGATTGTTAAGTAAACATGGTGCAAGCAAGTGATTCCTGTTATCAGCCCTTGGGTTACATACTGCAGATTCCAGTTTCAAACCTTGTGGATTCCTCCAACTTTCTGTCCTTAAGCATAATAACCCTAGAACCTGTCCTAGACTATATAGGTGAAACTAAGCAATCACTGTACACCGGAATCAACTTCTGTGCTGCTACAAGGTAATTCTACCCACCTACCACAGAGGGAAAGGTTTTCTTGGACTAATTGATCCATCTGTGACCTCATATTCTGATCCTTTCATAGAAACTTGCAAAACACATTTTAATACTGGGGAGGGAATCTAAAAATCCCAACTGCTGAACACCGTGCCGATTCAATAGATACTGTCTTTTCACCATGATTTACCCCCACTGCTCCTATTATTGAATGTTCCATGTTCCAGAAGCTATCAAGTGCAGCATGCCACAGATGAGAGCTTCAAGCTGAACTATCCATTTAATCATTCCATATGTATTACCTTTGCAAAAGGTAAAACTCTTCAACAGAAAACCTCACCTCCAGCTCCTTTTCATCAAAATAGTGTAGCCACTGTAGAGGAACAACTTCATTAAAACCATCAAGAAAAGCTTTGGTTTGTTCTCTAACTCCCCGAGAAAATCGCCACTCAGCCATTAGCCTAGGATGGAAAAAAACAAACATAAATTAAACATCAATTTTGACTCAACATGAAGAAGTTCAAATGTGTATGATTGCATGTGTGTTCCCATGAGGTAACACTCCCACCAATTTTACTTTCTTACACTGTATGATTCCATAGACTATAAGGGATTTATCATTCTAGTATTATCACAAATCTCCAAACTCAGACAACAGTAAAGTAGCAAGATGTACTTAGATTACCATTCCAGTTTAAAAAAAAAAATTATTATTATTAACCTTTCACTAATCAAAATTCAGCAACATTTTAATGAAAATAATGCTACTTCAGCATTACAATTTTGTTATGGCAAAATTTGATTTAGCTTAAAAAGTGCATAATCTTAGTGTTTCAATGGCAGAAAAATTTCCACCAATTTTAAAATATTCCGTTCTTGAGCAAAAAACACCATGTAGGCAGAGAATAATAAGAAATACTGTTGCTTATAATACCTATAACTATGGTTGCTCAATACTTCCAGCATAAGACTATTTCCAGCTTCAACAAAGAGTAGTCATTTTCTGTTCTGAGCTTCTGATTTATGCTAAGATTTGGAGGAAGAGGTAATGTTTTTTAAGTTTCAACTAAAATGGTCAAGCCACTTCTGAATAAAAAAAAAAAAAAAAAAAAAAAAAAAAAAAACAAAACAAAACAATAAATACAAATACATACTATAGAAACTATTTCACGGAGAAACTAAAGACTGCTAATTTAAGTGGAAAATTTACGTGCAGCACTGGGCATACACTGTATAACAGAAAAGGATCTGTGTACATCTGCTTCTGAGCTCATTCTGAATAAATGGATCAGAAATACAGGTTCAGAAAAAGAAAGGCAGTGATAAGATTAGGAGAGAAGCAGGAAAGAGCAGCATAACAAACTTTTTTTTCTCTTTGTTCAAAGTCACATCACATTACACACCATTCTGAATTTCAGTTTCCACAGTGACAGCAAAGTTCTGAACAATTTTGAAATCCTCTGTTAAGTACATGTCTTCCCTTCAGCTGGATTTGTTACCTGAAGTTACTGAAAATAGGTTTGCTCATTTTCAGTTTCACCTGTTCTCTCATTGTACATGTAATAACAAGACAGGTCATCTTTTCTCTATGAGGTCTTCTCTATTTTTTCTCTTGACGGGGGGAAGAGGGGTTGGAGGAGAGGGAAGAGGGGAATAGGAGAGATCAAAGTGTATCAAAAGATCATGTGTACCAAGATACCATTTCAATAATAGACCCAAGAATTACATAGTAATAGGAAAAAAAAAATCACATACTGTGTCAAAAAAGACTAGAGCAACAGAATAAATATGGAACACTTTTTTTCAACATCTACACCTTCCTACCCAATATATTCTTCTTTGTTCTCCTCAGTTACCAAGATATTTGAACCTCCTGATTTCAGCTCATGTGAGGTTACTTTTCCTAAGAGCTCCATATCCACACAAAAGTACATTTCCAAGTTACACTCTTCGATGTTATTATCCCTGAATGAAAAAAAAAAAAAAGGCGCAATGAATGCTGTATACATGAAAAAAAATCCATAAAACATCAACACACACACAAAAAATCATCTACAAACCTTATCCAAATTAGGGAGTTGTAAAATTCAGTATCAATAGATTCTAGGTCCTTAATGGTAAGTTTTTTGCTCAGCATTCGTTTGTAGAAAGGCAGAGAAAAACCAGTGTCAATAAATTTCCCATGAAACAATGCCTGTTGAATAGAAAAAAGTCTGTTTAGCTTTTACTGAACTGCTGAATTATTGAAGTATTCTGGACTTGAGTTCTTTTTTTTTTCCTTTCTCCTTCAAATAATACAAAGCACCAAGTAGCAGTAGCAGCTTGGTATTTAAAAAGAACAAAACATTACATTAAATGGGAAGAAAAAAAACGATTAATTGACAAAATTTATCCACGCATATGTTATCATTACAATTTAGAAATTCTTTCATTAAAAAAACCTTATCATAAAAGGATGAAGTCTATTAAAAGAGAAAATTAACTAAGTTTCCTCCATATTATGTGGATAGGTATATATGCCAAGGGTTATTTGATCCTACTTGAGTACTACTGCCATTTTTTACTACATACATACATCCTGCAAAATCATCCTTTACACAATGCAATCACAGAGTGCTTCAAAAAGAGCTTTGGGAATCAGTTTTTTTATAGGTGAGTAACAGAACTGAGAAATGAGGTTCTCCCTTCTACTGCAAAAATGAAATTGAAAAAAAAACCAAAACATGGTCACACTTGTCTCACCATGCATACACAAAGGGTGTAAGCTAATTTCTAGTACTGAAGCATAGCATTACACACACACACACACACAGAGTGTTAACCTCCATACTGACTCAGTGCATCTGAGAGCTAACAGCACAGCTGTAACTCTGAAAAATATTTTTTCCCTCATCCTTACCAAGTACATTTTCTTCACTAAAACACCCCTTTAAAAAATCATGTAAACATAGGCCACATGTGGCATTCATTGCTTGTCTTTCCTTACAGCTGAAATTCTATAAGCAAAAGAGCCAATGTAACAGCCCATTTCCTCTAGAAAAAGGCAATGCTCCATCTTTTTTCCCCACCTTCTAATATTCCCCCCTAAGGCTTACTCTAGCATGCATTTTCTTCTTCTTTAGGAGAGCTTAAAAAGGTTCTCTCAGAGGCCTTTATTTATATATTTATTTGTTTGTTTGTGTATTTATCTTTAAACTAGTCTATACTTCTTATTGGAGAGCAAGCTGAAAAACAGAAAAACTAAATGTCAAGTGCAGCATCCAGCCATTCGATTTCCTGCTTTTTGCAAAAGTCAGCTCTTAAATCATCTCATTTAATGTCTATGATAATCTTACAGCAAAATATAAAAGTTGCCTCAGCCAACCTCATTTAACAGCTTTTTGTTACAGAATAAGATGTGTATTATTTCTGTTTAACTCCCTTTCAGTCAAAAACATCTGTGGTTATTTCAGTACTTAAGTCTTTATGATCTGAAAATCACAACTGTTTTAGAACTGTGAGAAGGACAGAAACTACAACTGCACTTAAAAAGCCTATCTAGACTCCTTAAAATGATTCCCACTTACATTAGTACCTAAGCTATTTTAAGCCACTGGAGGGTATCCCAAGAAGTACTGCAGGAAGTACCATCCATTATAAACCATGACTATACTCAAACCTTGCAACTGACCACGTTAGGCACCATTACACAGGTCTCTCTCCACACCCCACCTTAGAGAATTTAAAATAAAAATACAAAAATACTTCAGGAAAGAAAGGTTTGTCTTCTAATTACATTAAATACTTATAATTAAGTCCTCTTCTATGATCTGTATTTTGTGAAGTAGTTTTCCTAAAGTTAACATTTCAATTTTGGATTTCTTTTATGTGCAAGATCAAAAATCACCGACCAAAAGAAACAGAATTTGGCTCTAGCACCTAGTTGGCTTTATCACTTCTTCCTGCTAAATGGCCTTATACCTTGCTGAGGATTCTAAAAGAAAGAAAAAAGTTGGCAGCCTGAAAGTGTTAACCCAATGAAATAAATTTTCATGACAGCACAGAAATGGGGAACTTGGCCATAAAATCCTCGAAATCAGAGATGTTATCATCAAAACTGAACAAATTTGTTTCTCAAGAAGCTTCTATAATAAAAGCAAAACCAAGAACCCCCCCCAAACCTAACTTATTTTAAGTCTGAAAGTATTTTTCCATTTACATTACACTTTGCTTGTATTTATTCCAATTTCATACAAAAAGCCAGAACAACAGGGGAAGACGACAGCCTTTACAATCTGAAAATGCACTTTTATCTACTCTTTTTGGTTTCACTATTCACCATGTTCAGGGATGTTGCTGAGGGCTACCTGTAGACATCATGATGATTATGTGGAAAGATGACTGTATCGCTACATGGAAGGAAAGAAATGTGACAGAGCAGGAGTCCACTATAGAAAACTGACTCAGTGATACCAGAAGAAGAAATGATACAACGTGCCTCGTCAGCTTTTAGTTTAAGAGAAACCTGATGGCAGAGAATTAGCTCCCTGCCAGCTTCTGCTCTCCTCAGTATCTGACCTTTGTATCAAAGTATGTACGTTTAAATTAAGGCTCAGTGTACTCTGAAAAACATTTCTAACTCTTTTTTTTTAATACAGTTAAGGTATACCAAGTGTAACCGAGGAGCCTTTTTCAGAAAATACTAGTCACATTTTTCAGAGCATCAGTATTCAGACACTCAATCAAACAGCGATTTGCATGAAGTACACACATCCAATTGATAAAAATAAAATATTATATTGAATGTCATTAACTTTCATCACTATCCCAGGAAACTTGAGTGTGTAAGATTAGTTCTCAGGGAATATTTTGGCTCAATAACCTTACATGCCTTAATCTTCCATTTCTAAGAGATTAATATAACCTTTAATAACTGTAAAAACAAATACTGTTCAGGAATAAATGTATAGCTACAGCAAATAATAAAACCTTAAAAATCTAACCTACCATGGCAATAAAGCGCCCAATGAAACAGAAATATGAAAGATGGTCAGGATTGATTGTTGATGCTGGATTTATCTGCAGGCAATAGTTGCTCTTGCCAGCATATTCAAATAGGCAGTACATAGGGTTCAGTACTTCATGGGAAAGCAAGAAAAACCATTCTCTAAGGAAAAAAAACATGTATACACATAAAAACCATCAGATACAGATGTTTATCACCATTCCCCTTAGGTAACTAGCAAAATGGTCAAAATATATGCAAACTTAGAAAAATAATATAAACAGTGTTGTATTAGAATCACAGAATAATATATGGCATTACATACTTTCTTAAATATAAAAAAATTCATTAAAAATGATAATGTTAGAAAGTCATGGTTTCCAAAGTTTAGAAATTATTGTTAAGACTGTCACCTTGAACACACCCTCATAGCACAGGCTTTAGCTGCATATTAGTAACATTTTTGCCTACAGAGTCCTTGCCTCAACCAGTACACAGTATTTATCCTCCTCATGCCTGCTTTACTGCATACAACTCAAATCTTTATTCAAAAAAAATTACAGATTATTCCACGGGCAGTGCTTATTATAAACAACCTAGGTAAAACAAAACAAAACAAAAAAACCCAAACCACAGCACACCTTATTTGCTTTCCCAATCTGACAGCAGAACACACACTGAGTTACTGTGGTTTAACAAATTACCATGCATCAGTTAAGCCCACAGGACACAACAGTGTGAATATGTATTTTTGCTGAGGTTTAACTAATACATGTTATTCGTCACCTTCATAGCTGCCAACGTAGCAGACCTGAAATAATAATAGAATCTGGTATTTCAGTGTTAGGATACCTGATTTTTAGAATATTTTTTGCTTTATAGTATTTGCATATAATCAGAGACCTCAGAAGCAGTCATATATACTCAGGAGTTTTTGTATCAGGCCCTAAATGCTTGGAACTGAACAACCAGGCTTAGGGAAAAGCCACCAAAAAAAGCTAAAAGTCTGTCCTACAATAACTGCAGGGACTGAATTCCATCCTGACTGCCTTTCAGCTGTCACATTTAACAGGCATCTTTTCTATCCCTATATTTACCTGAGATCAGGGAATAGAAATGAGAGGTTTGCTGGCATGTTTCTCCTAAAAGTTCTATGAAACTCAAGTCATGGATCATGATTCACTACAATACGCTTCAAATCCAAAGGCCAAGCAGAAAGAGTAAACAGAGAAAGGCAGCCAGGATACGATAACCCTAAAGGGGTTCTGTGTTTCTTTTAATAAGCACAAGAATGTTGTACAGCATTCTATGCAAGTTTTATACTGAGATAATTATATTAACTCTGCATAGAAGCATCAAATTTAATAGGCATTTAAATTAGATCAAAGCCAGTTAACAAAGGAGGAATCAAAGAAATCAGTCATCAACAAGAAGTTTGCAGAAGCAATGAATTTTTCATGTCAACAGCTAGAACTAGCCATAGGACATAGTGTTAGATTGGTCCTCCTAAACGCAAGGTAAAAATCTGGAGGAAACACTGAGTTTAGCCTCCTGAGAAACAGGTGATAAATCAGGTGCATCAGCTTTCTATATTTGTATTAATGCAGCATTACATTAGCAAGTCAGTACACGAACATTTACTCAGTGTCACTTAAGAATTCTCAGCTCAAGTTACAATAAGATCCTCGCTGCTTCTCAATTTCACATACAAAATCTTGGGCAAGACTTATTCCTAAAACTATTGAAATTATACTACTTACATATTTGTTATATTTATTTATTCTGCTACTTTCTAACTACTAAGAGACTAACACTCCTCAGTTAAATTATTCTAACATCACTTCTTTGGAATACTTTGTTTCTCTGGACCAGATTACTTGAACCCTCCTGGTTTCCATCCTATGCCTAGGGCCATCATGACCGGGACACCAGCCAAAGAAAACCCACACAAAGCAAGAATTGGATTCCTCCCTGCAGTCACCCCCCAAAAGCCTACCAGATATTGTAATGCAGAAGCATAACCACCCACATATGCAAAGAAGCTCAACCTTCAGAGGCAAGCTCCCTTACTTAGAAGTACTACACATTTTCACCGAACCTCATTTTAACACAGCTACATAAAACCAGAACAAAACCAAAACAGAACACCTTTACATTAAAAAAAACCACCAAACAAGGAAAATTCTGTCACCTATGACTACTCCTAATTCCCTCAATCTGCAGTGGTACTGAAATTTTCATCATAATAGTAGCATTTCAGTCAAGTAACCAGCAGCAGTAGTCAGCGGTTGTCTTCTATATGGTCAACAGATGAAACACACTTTGTCTATGGTTTTCCTGTTACCAGATTTTCCCTCCAAGTTCCACTTCAGATTCTAGAAAAACTTGTAGTCTAGCTGTTTTGCATTCCTGCACAGCCTACCTAGTCTGTTCGTCAGCTGTTACTTCATGCCTGCACTACTCTCCTCTTGTTTATGTCCTTTCTGTTTATATCAGCCTCAATCTGGTGTTCGCTTGTTTTTTTCCAAATAAGCAAAACAGGTTATTTTTCCACAGGCGCCACTTCCAGCAAAGTGGAACTTTCTGATAGAAAGTTTCTGAAATAACTTGGTCTAGAGCAATTAACTGGCATAAAAAAATTCCAATTTAAATGTCAATCATTGTCAAAGAACTGAACAACTGAGATCCCAGTTTTACTAATGCAAGGTTATAACCCATAATAGCCAGTGCTGCCAGTTCCACCTCCTTAAATACATTAAAGGGAGCTAAAAAGGTAACCAGGGTCAGACTGCAAAAGCAAGCAGTTTCTTTGCCAACAGAATATTAGAAATCAAGGTTGGAGTGCTATTAAAAAAAAAAACAACAGAACTATTTTAAACAAATTTTCTTTTACCTTGCCAAGCCACCATAATCCAATCCTTCTTCTCCTCTGAATATAACATATAATCTTCTCCTCAAATCATAGGGTTTTAATGCCATAATCTATCAAAAAAATGAAAAATTGTAATAAGTTATAAATTATGCATTGTCAATACAATCGCTCCTTCTTACTCTGAGTAATAATATCTTTATTTAATTGATACAGAAATGCTGTATATGTCAAATGTTTACACAGCTTTGACAAGTAATTAGACCATAGAACTTGCAACCAATGAACTCCACATAAAAATACCAACTTGGACTTAAAATCCTTCAGCAGCAGACTGCTAGCAAGTGGGAGAGTGTATCTGGAAAGTATCACTATATGGTTGCCCTGTTTTTATACTCTTCCTAAAGCATTCATTATCATTAAAGGAAAAGAGGCAAAAAGACATTTCATCTGATATATTACAGATTTTTGGTTTTATGCAAATCACTTAATTTACTCTAATCCAAAATAAGTGTAATATACTTTCATTAATAACATACTTTTTACTTATAGAGAATCCCTCCCAAGAGGTTTTGATGTGGTGACAGCTGCAAGAATTTTCATTGTTAGAGAGAAAGAAGGAAGGAACAAACATTGGCTGCAGACTGTAAGAGCTCAAGAACTGTAAGCTTCAATTACACAGATTCAACATTTGAAGGACAAAGCAGGACACCAGTTTTAATGGAGAAAACAACATTTTGTAATGTATATAACCACACACAAGAATCAGAAAAGCAAATCCAATGTGGTTAATATGGTATGTAATGTGGTTAAGCTATGGAACTCTTTACCACAGGATGCTGTAGATGCAAAAAGTTCACAAGAGGAGCACAGACAAGCTCACAGAAGAGAAGTCTCTTGAGGATTATTAAAATACCCAGAAACCACATCAAGCTCAAGAAGCATTTCAACTGTAAACACTTGGGAGCTGAAAGATCATTTGGTACGAGTATTATATACATTGCTTCTGTTCTTACTGTCTTCCCTAAGAATACCCCTTTGGCTAATACCAGAATAAGTTTATTGAGCCTGAAGGACCATTAGTATGAACTGGCTATGGCCATTTTTGTTCTTATGCTTTGTCTTGATAAATAAACACAACAATCTTTGCAGGCTTACTTGCTGGAAGGAATCCTCAAACAAAGTCTGTCTGGATACATTGATTTTCACATGACTTGGCAGTGCATTGGACTGTAATCATAAGGCAATAATGTTAAAAGGCAGCACATATAAATGTAAATTCAATTAGTTTCAAAAAGTAAGTAATTACGTAATCAGTACCTGACACAAGTAACGGAAATGAGCAAGTTTCCACCTAAAGCTACGCTCATAAGCAATCTGTGGCCCTTTATTTCTGTAAGGAAATAAATTTGAGATACATTAACCACACAGACATCAAACAGTAATATCAATGCTAAACAACAGCATGTAGATTTCAAAAATACACAAAAATCATTATATCGTATGATATGAACAGAAACAAAATGCTGTTGATGGTTTGGTCAGTCTTCCTTTCCACACCCCCGCCTTTTTCCTTCGTTTAAGATGCTAGTCAATTTACCAAATTTGAAAGAAAGGTAGAGATCTAGAGGATTTCAAATCCCTGTTAATCTTGTAAAAATTACAAGTCAGCTAGAGGGGAGACATCTAATTTATTGTCTTCACTGAGAGAAAGACTGCTAAATTAGGCTTTATAAATTCAGCTGCTTGTGGAACTACAAAGGAATTTCTAGTACAATACTCTATAGGCTCTTTGAATGAAAGGTCATCATCATGTCATCAGAAGTAAACCCTTCCCTATATAAAAGATATTAAGACAGTCACCATAGGTTGGGTCAATACTTCTGACTAAACTATTTTTTAAAAGTTTTGCATGTAACATTTTTAAGAAGTACTTAGAACTACTTTGTTTAGACATTAATGTCGCTAGAAGGTGTACAATTATAAACAATACTCATTACAACCATTTGCTGTTTCTTTAAAAATTTAACTATTAGTTACATTAGTTCAATATTCAAGCTTACCTCACTTCCCTTCTCTGTTTATAAAATAATTACAATCTTGGTATTTGAAAAGTGTATAAAAACTATTGAACCTTAAAGCAATACAGCAAGGTGTGTCATAGATAAACTGACAATGAAAGCTTAAAAATAGATTAAATTTACAGAACAACAATTTTTTCAAAATTTAGTGCTCAATTCCAGCTAAAAGTATATATTGTTTTCTAGTATGAGAAGACTTCATTATTAAACTATAACAAGGTATAAAGTTAAAAAATATATTTGATTTCTCACTTACACAGAAGATTTCCCAGTACGAGGATCATTGAAGGTGGTGGTTCTTGTATTATGGTCAACAAAGTATCTGACACCTTCTCTGGTATATCTGATTTCCCAGCCCTCTGGAAGAGGGTCCTCATTTTGTAAACTGCAGAAGAAATTGCAGACAGTACTTTTTCCCCCACATCAGGACATATAAGAATTAAGCAAGATCTTTATATCTGCACAGTCAATGTACACACCTACCCTTGAGTTCGAGGGTCTTCCCACTGTGTTGTCTTTGTGTTATGATTTACAAAATACACCCTATCATTTGAATCCACTCTCCTTTCTAGGGGAAAAAAAGAAAAAACCCACTATACAACAATTGTATTCCAGTTTTCTGTAACTGTCACTTCCTGAAATCAACAGCTAATTAACTTACCCCAACCTGGTGGTAAAGGCCCAAGTGGATCATTTTCTGCTGATAACATTGAAGCCTATTTAAAAACAAGAGGACATTCAGTTAGGCCAAATATTATTCATATTTTTTTCCTTAATGTGTTTTAAGATTACCACTATTTCTGAAGACTATCCATTCTGAAAAAACATCATGCCTTTTTTAGTCTGTTTTTGTGAAGAAACATAGATTATTTGACAATGATATGATCTGTGCGCTTGCCTCCACTGTTTCCAACCCAATGTACCCTCCCTTTCCCTTCCTACAGCAAACTTGAGAGAGTCAGTGGTCTTAAAGATGCAAAGTTCACAGAAGTTTTGTGTAAGCATGTATAAGCAGATAAGCACAATGTTCTTGCTTAAGAACATGCTTTACCATAATAAACATTTCCAAGCACAGTGATTACTGCCAACATAGGAGTTTTTGCTTCCTCAATACACGATGTCTTCCCTGGATGTTTGGCTATTTTCAGACTTTGTCATTCTTTGCAAATGCAGCTGCATTCATTAAAATATGTGGATGGTTAAAATTATACCAACACACAGTAAGGTTAAAAGGAAAAAATAAATAAAAAAAAACAGATCAAATTATTACATAAAACCCTGCTAAGCTCATAACGTAATATACTGTAACCTCACAGAAGACCCCCAGTCGCTCCCAAGAATACAAAGCATGGGAAAAATAAAACATAAAAGGCAGAAATCCCCCACACTACAGGATCCATGCTTTGATAACTAAAAGCATCCACCCCCTAAAATTTTTTGGACACTAAAATTCTTTTTTTTTTTTTTTGCACAGAGTGTAATTTTGATATATGGGAACTAATCTACATTTTCCAAAGAGTATCTTAAGGATCACCTTGCTACTAATATTGCTTTATATAGCATTTGCCATCCAAAAATCTGAAATCCACTTAAGAGTTTACAACAGCAAATTCAGGAAAAAAAAGCTATGATATTTTTACTGTGAAACAGAAAAAGAGGAAGGATCAGAAGAAAATGCAATAGTTACCCTCAAAATCAAGCTGCCTCTTTGTTCTGGCCACCAGCTACTAGATGTGAACAGAGAACTATCACTACCTCAGCAGCAAATGCAGTTAGCGTTTTCTGCTTTTGGAAACTATACAGTCACAATGACCCTGTAACCAAAGACTTCCCCATGCAGAGTATAAAAAGAATAGCACACAACAGAAAATGCTGTCTGCCAAAGAACTGAATGGTGGCATGATTCAGAGATTTCCAATCTTCTTAATGGGTCCAAGGATTTATGTGTGGCTGCTGGCTAATGTATATTTAAC
Organism: Haliaeetus leucocephalus; assembly: GCF_000737465.1. NCBI lineage: Eukaryota > Metazoa > Chordata > Aves > Accipitriformes > Accipitridae > Haliaeetus > Haliaeetus leucocephalus. Next base: position 263,469 of record NW_010972675.1, read on the forward strand.
AGAACACACTGGAACACTAGGCAGTGGCATGGGATGAGCCAGATTCCATACCAGAAGGAGTTGAATATATTAGCCCAGGTAAAAATAGAAATAAAATAACTGTAACCTATTTTTCTTCCTTCACATAGTTTGGCTTTGACCATTCAAGGTAACTGAAACATTCTCTTATTCATTAAAAGTATTAATTCACTTTTTCCCAAAAAATAAATTACAATCTCACTTATAAACTGTTATACAGGCAGAGTCCTGGTATGTCACCAGTGGAAGAACAGTTAGCTGTAGTTTGACCTTAACAATACTAAACAATTCTAGAAGAAAAGTATACAGCAGCACTAAAGTTTAAAAAAAAAAAAAAAGGCATTCACACTTTTTTCAATATAATTTCAATTTTTCCACAAATAAAATATGAGTCCTAGGTATACAACTGATACTCTACTTAGAAAACAGAATTCTAAAGAAACACAAACAATTGAGTTATCTTTTCTCTTCCTTCAAGCATATTCTGTCTCACAAACAAATCCTAATTTAATGATTCTAAGGTCAGATGGGACATTTTAAGAAATTAGTCTGTGGTTTTCAGTAAGAATTATCGTTAAATGAAGAAAGGAAAGTAATTGTACTAAAAAAATGTTTTGTTCCCTGAAAGAATAAATCTAGCTCAAAACAAAATAAATCTTAGAATCAGGAAAAGTGAGAGTTTTCTCAGATGTTTAAGCAACTGATCAAAGTAGTACACAAGTACAGGAAGTTGCTCAGGGAGAGTTCTTGGCTTGCTATGTTTCATCTGTAATTCTTGGATTTGCATTAAAAGATACCAGTGCATATAAATACCTGAAGGGAGAGTGCAAAAAGGATGGAGCCAGGCTCTTTCCAGTGGTACCTAGTGACAGGACCAGATGCAATGGGCACAAACTGAAACACAGGTGGCTCCCTCTGAACATCAGGAAGCACTTTTTCACTGCGAGGGTGACCGAGCACTGGCACACGTTGCCCAGGGAGGTTGTGGAGTCTCCATCCATCTGGATATGGTCCTGGGCAACCAGCTCTAGGTGGCCCTGCTTGAGCAGGGGGGTTGGAGGGTTGGACCAGATGACTTCCAGAGGTCCCTTCCCTCAACCATTCTGTCTTTCCCTAACTGCGTAAGATAAATCTACTTTGATGCACAGCTCCAGAAGTTAAGAAAATTAGTGGTGATGCATGTTTCTGCTATTGCCAGTGATGAGATATAATGTATAATTAGATAATGAGCCTGAGAACTGTTAAATGTAAGAATACTGCAGCATCCTTTATTTCAGAGGGGTACCTGAATAAAGTTCAACAAATTCAAAGCAAAGTTAGGTCTGTGGATTCATAGAGTCCCAGTCCAATGAAGCTGTTTCAGACTTGTACTTCAATGGTTTCTTCTTTAAAACACTCCAGCTTTGCTACGTACCACTTACAAAGTCTCTGGGATTGGATCTTTTTTAAGAGACCAAGCACAATTCTTAAGTGGGACTGTTTAGAGTGACAGTGACATGCAGGCACCATCATTCTTAACTCTGAAAAAGCAATTATCCTATTTATCCAGAACAGACGGAAAAATCTGTCTCAAGAAATATCTTACTTGAAGCTACTCATGATGTTTTCTTCAGGCAGAAGTAAGTGAGCAACTAGCTGAGAGAAATGGAAAACCATGTAGGAAATTCCAAAGCTGAACCCGGTTCATAAGCTACAAAATGAGCTCAAAGTAAAAGAATTGCCACCTGTACTAATGAATGACTCCTAATCACTAAAACAGTTTTGAAGGCTATTTAATGTTCAAAATGCCCATAACTCAGCTTTTACGTTCCTTTTCAGTTAAGTGAATGCTTTAGTTTTACCTTTTACTACTGTCATTAAAAGTCTTAAGTACCATGCACTACACAAGGCTTAGGTTAGGGAACAGACTCAGAAGGGAGTACTTTTTGCCTTAAAGAATGATTTTTGTTGACATTTTTAAACAGAATCAGAATCTAAATTACTGATGCCAAACGTTAACACATATGGTCGAATAGTTATAAAACCACTTTAGAAAAAGTTAGAGAACAAAAAGTATACCTATACCTTTCTATTCATTTCATAATCATTTATGTAAAAGTTACCGAATAGAGGTATCGTTGGTTAAATTGTTGCATAGCTCCCTGCAGTTGATTCCGTTGAGATTGCCATTGCTCAAAATTCCTGACTGATTCCATTGTTGGTCGCTGCCACGTTGTTGTTCTGGTGTTGTGGTCCACATAATAAACTCTCCCACGATCATCAACTCTTCTTTCCCAGCTTTCAAGAAACACAAATGTGAACAGCTAAATTTTTCAGTAATATTACATAACTGATTTTCTCTTTATGCTACATTCCTAGACAGTATTTGAATGAAGTACTGGAGTCACAGGCATGAATTTAATTTCTGAAGTACACAAAAGTACTTGCCAGTTTTACTGGTAGAAGGACAACCACATTGAGCAAACACAGACTTCAAGCAATAGCATGCTCAGCTCTCTGTCACCTCATTTTTAACTTTGTAAATTCCTGTGACCATAAGCAATGTTGGCATGTTTCACAGAAAACACTTTGCCTGGAAATCTGAGGTTTGGAACCAGTGCACTACACCTAGTGGTGCCACCTAAATAAAGGTGGTCAAATGTGCATTATTTAATGCTTAAATTTTAAAGGAAGAACAAAATAATTTATTAGCTGTATTTGAACAAGTGGTCAGAACAAGTGACATACAGAGTACCAACATTTCTATAACAATAGCTGCAATTAATATAATTCTAAATTAACTGAAAGCTAGAATTTCTTAATATATGACGTATAATACAGCTTCGATGAGCTGCTTATAAAAGACGGTATTTTTCCTGCACCAAACAAACAAACAAAATATAGTACCTTTATCATGTTTAAATCAAAAAAGTCTACACTACCCAGGAGGTAAAGGCTGTGGTCTTTCCCATGTTGTAGTTCGTGTGTTGTGATCAACATAATAGGTTCTACCATGAGGATCCTTTCTTTGCTCCCACCTTCAAGACAAAAAGACTTTCATGTAAGTCAAGATAAGTAAGAAAATGCTTCCTTAGGACTTATTTCCCACTATGCCAAAAAAGTACTTTGGTATTGAATGAAAACACTACGATCCAAAACTCGTTCTAAAACGCAAAAGGAAACTCACACTAAAATACGTATCAGTTACTTCCTACTTGAACTGGTATCACCATAAAGATTTCTTTAAGGGACTTGGTACATAAAATGAGCACAGATCAATATTCACAAGCATTTTCAAATTCTATTTAAGATATGTGAAAACAAAGTCAATTAATTACCTGCTCAAGGTTCAGATGCTAAAACAACCTCATTCAAAAAGTGCTTAGAGATGCATTCTTTGCATTTCAAAGTACATGCCTCTCAAAAAAAAGAGGGAGTTTACATTTTGAAGCACTGTTCCCTGTATCCAACAAACAGGATCTTTCAGAGTGAACCTGAAATGTGCGTTATGAGATGGTCTTCCTGTGTTTCTATTTCCTATCCTGGTAAATTCTCTATCTGATATCCCTAGGGATTATTTCTTCAGTTTTGGTTACAAAGCAAAATTACATTGAAGATGGAGAAAGGACTAAACATTATAAACAACTGAAGTTTCATGCTGCTGAGAATTGCCATAATGCAATAAAAGCATTTATAAATGGGAGAGGAAGCCAGGATAAATGTTAGATGAAAAGCTGAAGTCCTTGCTTGCATTATATATATATGTTTGGTTTTCTTATGTACATTATGTAGTTGGCTCCTAAAAACATAGGCAGAACACCTTTGTCTGCTACTCACAGGATTTGATGTGCATTTCCTCACTCTTACAGAGTACCCTATAAAACTCCTCCAAAATGTTTTCTGCAGTTCAAGAGGTTAAATGCTAAGATTACAAGAAGGTAAGACAGGTGGAGCAGCAGCATGTTACAGAGTTACTAGGGCTAAACATAATGGAGAGTCAACTAGATTTGGGGGGTGATGGGGGGTGGAGGGGCAGGACACCACAAAAAAACCAACAACACAGAAACATGATCAGGGAGGAATGACGAAGAAATGCATTTGGCCATAGTGTGCACTACGCCTGGAACTCATGACCCTGTCCCCAGTGGGAAAGCATGTAATTAATTAATTAAAAAAAAAAAAAAAAGTGTGTGGAGGGGAGATGACAAGAGGAATTCCCGCCTATAAAAAGCTTCCATTGTCAAAGCACCTGAAAATTATTAAAAACTTTGTAACTCTTCCCCAACAATATATATACAATATTTCCATCTTTGTAGATGCTTGTTTTCATGTTTATGCAACTGCAGAAACTCAAGTGAAGCATCACTAAGAACTTACTGAACCTCCTTCAGAGTGAGCAGGTACAAGCCTGGCTCTCTGTAAGATCAGCTACAGTGACACAAGGTGTATATACACATCAGGTTAAGAAACAATTTCTGTGTTCAGAAAATGCTAAAACAGTTAGTATTTAGAATACTACAGAAATGTCAGTATTTCCAATTAGTTACTGAAGACATCTTTTCACTCAAACATGAAAGCATCTCTAAGAAAAATTTAAGATAGAGATATATATATATTTGAGTATGTACTATATTTTCATTTAATGTCTAAACCCATCTTTAATTTTGCATTTAAGGTTTAGGACTACAGAAGTAGTTTCTAACAGTCTAGTAGAATTAAAAGTTTCTAGCTATTCTGAGCACATACATACACCTCAAATCTGTATTTTTATCTATAACTTTACTGATCTCATTGTTACACAGAAAGAACCTACAAGTTTTTCTAGACTATTTTATTAATTTTCACGTCTCTGTATTTTGATCCCTACTACATTCTCATAGTTTAAGAACCAAAGGAGTAACAAATTATGACCCAAATAAGTTTGAATATATCAAATGAAAAGTCTTCATGTCCATAATGCCCAAGAGTTTGTCTATTTAGGTCACAATACCATCTCAGCAAATCAGTTATCGTTTGTTACTTTCTGGGACGAGAGCTACTAGCCAGTTATAGCAGCAGTACAAACCCCATTTTAGATCAAATAACCCCGTCACAGCCAACTGACCCACATTTGGCAATCCCAGTATAGAGTTAAATATCTGTTTCTTTATATGTATGTTCAGACAAAACTTCATTATAGCATTAAAATCAAGCCCACATACCCTGGTGGCAAAGGTTCTGTACTGGCATTACCAGGCTGCTGTCTTACAGGTTCTGCAGATGCACTTGAGGTGGAGGAGGATTCCCTTGGTTTTGCTGCTTCTGCTGCTATACTGTTTCTAGCATTAGGTTGAGTACAGTCTGTTGCAGCTGTAGGTTCTAGTCCAGCAGACACAACAGGTAATGCAGAAGTGTGGCTTTCAGAACAACTAGTTGCTTCTGTTGTTGACTGAGGTTCTGCTGCAGTGTTAGCGCAATCTGAAGACATGGGAGCTTCAACTGAACCTATCTGAGCCTCAGAGACAGAAGAATTACCAGCTTCTGGTGCAGAGGCGGATGACTCGCCATTAACTGAGAAATGGGAAATAACATTTGTGTATCAGAACCTGAGGAGATTTATTTACTTTTCAGATGACCAACTTTTAGAGTAAACAACACAGAACGAATACATTTAAGTCGCACCTATATGCCATAAACAGCATTTTTGTCTAAGATGACAAAGTCACAATGCACCTGCCTCAGTTAAAGCTGTAATTAAAACTTACAGTCTGCAAGCCATTCTCTATACTTCCCTGCTAAGGTAGCTTCTGCATGTCTTGGTCAACCCAACATTACACCTTACTCTTTAGATTATCAAAAGGTATCCATCTGCTTCCTAGAAAACAAGATCACTTTATTTGCTTTGAAACTACATCAACTTCAAAAAAAAACTTGATTAGTATGACATGAAAGAAAAATATTAAGAGATATGTAACTCTTACAAAATTTGGAAAACTAAGAGGCAGTTCTTGCAGATATTTTTTTTTCCTTTTTTCAGAGTTGAGGTACAGAACCCTACCATTAAGCAGCAACCACCTGTGTATGACTTGGAAAAAATCCCCCTCCAAAAGCAGGATTAAAATATAAAAATTAGTATTTGGCTTATGTAACTTACATACTTCAATAACTGAAGAAAATTATTTAAGAATCACAAAGTAAATCAATTTCTGTCTTCTAAAGAACAATACAAATGTCATCCAACTCAAGCAATCATAATCTCATAAAAGGTTTAAAGCAGGCATGTATTTAGCATGAAAAGGAGGCTAAGAAGGCTTTATTACTCCCAAACCCACTTGGCCAACAATACATCAATACCAATCATCTGCAGAGCTTAACAAAACAGTATATCAGCACAAGATGATCTTGTCTTAGACAAGCAAAATCAGGTACGGCAGTCAGCAGGACCCCCATTAAAAGTCAAGGCCCTATTAAAAGCAGTGCACCATCATTCACAGCTTTCATTTTCTGCACCACTGATCAACACCAGACAGTGAGAATTTTATTTAAACTCATCAGTTTGTACCTCTTCTAGAGTTGGAACTATTCTTCTACAAGACTAAATATAATATGCAACACAGACTTCAAGTAATTTTCTATCTACCAGCATAGTATCAGCTTAACAATTCTAAGGACTGAGGCCAATTCAGTTGCTCTATACTCATAACCTTATTGACACAGATTTGCAAAATTTAACCCTAGACTACTGCCTATAAAATGCTGTTCCATCATTTTAAAGAGTTCATTTACTTTAATTCTGTATAATACTCTTACGAACAAAAAAATAGCTAGATTCTACTTATTATCTGCAATATGTATATAATGTCAGCAATTTCTTGCTGTCCCAGATGGTCAGAAAAGCAGGTCAAAGAATTATAAACAATAAAACTGCCACAAGCATTGTACTTAAGTTAACGAGTCAGTCTCTTCAAGGAATTACCACTGGGCCATAAATATTTTCTTGATATGCATAATGATAAGCATGATTTTATAGGCAGCAGCAGATTTGTAAGATCTGTAAAGGCACTGCTTTTTGAACGCAACTATTCCAGTGTAATACATCACTACTTCCAGCTCACACAAAAGAGGTTAACTACATTACATGTCAAGACTGTATGATTTCAAGCAAATGTAAAGCATGACATTAAAAATCAAAACTACAGACAATCTGATCAAGTTTCTTCAAACCTCTGCTTTAACTAGCAATAATTTTACTTAAATAGGAAAAAAGCCAACTGAAATTTCAGCTTTCATTAAAAAAAAAAAAACATTCAATTCATTCACATGAAAGAGTGAACAGGACTATACAACAAAGTTAGGAGCAAAATAACTGACAAATCATCAGCTCTTTTAGTAAACTGATCTCCAAAACAGATCTATAAAACATTACATCAGCCAATTACCTCACCGATTAGATCTAAAACAGCAATTCTGGCAACATCACATGAAATTACAATCCTGCTAAGCACAACAGTGGGGAAAAAAAAAGTCTATCATCAACAAATGCTGGAGACCTGTTTTAAGCCTTGCCTTAAAAAAGTCTCCAACTGGTACAAGTAGTTGAAAACAGTTGTATCAGTGCCTGAGTGCAAGGTCAGTGATGATTTCATCAATATTACTATTTGAACAAATCAATTATTTTTGCAATTACCCTATCCTAATACAGATTTCAAATGGATCTCTTCGCTGTTGAAGAAAAAGTGAGCAGTGCCTAAATAATATATATGCCCTCTGGCATTCAACTGAAAAGACAGGGGAATCAAATTCAAGTTCTCCAAATAGAGAAAAGCTTCAGAGAAGGCCTAATTTAATAATTATCTTTTAAAGTTCATAATTGTTTCTGCTATCTTCCCACCATACCCACTTTTCCCACTCTATTACATAAAGTTTGACAGTCTCTGTTCTACCGTTTATTAACAGCTTGCCTACTTCTATATAAGGTTATCTTTTTCCTCTGCTATCACTGTAATCTCTCTTAAACAGCTGAGAAAAGGCAGAAAGTGCTTAGAAAGCACAGTCATTATTAGATGCAAAGTTTTTCCAGGAGAACAAAAATAAAGGAAGACTTTCTTTTCACTTGTTTTACTGTACTGAATGTTACTTGTAGTCATAATTGAAGTTTTTGTGTTTAAGAGGAAAATGAAATTTAGTAGCTGCCAATACCTGTTTTGAAACAGCATACCTTTTGAAAAAATGGAAGGCAAGGAGAGTGTGCAACACATCTCAACTCAGAGCACAGCAGTTCCCTCACAGCACTAAACGTCAGATTTATCTAATGGCAAAAGAAACTTAACTACAGTTACTCAAATTAATTGTGAAAGAATTCTGATTTTTCCTCCAGACAACCAGTAATATGGTTTAGTCATCTGGGACAGAGAAATTGAAGTTTTGGATGCTTTACATCCTTCTTCATCAGAGAACTGATGGGAAAATATGAAAGTTAGTACATTTAAGTACGGATCTACTCCAGAAAAATTCACAGAAGTGGACACACAAGACTATAAATTCAAGCCCAGAAACATACTGTCAGTATTTTTGAAATCTAACAAAAAAATGTATAGAAAGAGTGGCTCAGCTTCAGGTACATTTCAACCAGATAAAAAAGCCTTATGGAACACGTTCTCATAACTTTCCCATTCTTACCAGTGCTGTTGACAGGCTGAGCTGCAAGTGGTTTTGGTACTGGTGTATTTTTGGGTCTGGCTGCAACGTGAGTAGGAGATGGTGCGCTGTCTCCATTAACAGCTTCTATACAGAATGTATTCTGTACTACAGAGTTGGAAGGTACTTGATTGTCTATCCCATTAGAAATGTCACAAGCAGATCTTGGTAAAAATAAAAGATCATTTTACGTTACTACAAACAACATGTTAAACAGTTATGCAAATAAACCAAATCATACACTAAATCACACTAAAGAAACAAAGAAATGGAAGTAAATTGACAACAGTTTATAACACAGTGTTTGCAGCCGAGATAACAACCAAGTGCAAAACCAAAACAATTAAGGAACAAAAGGCAATTTTGGTTTTGAGGATTTCAGATACTTAAAACAGATAAGATTTTCCATTTCCACTTCATCCTTTACTTGTAATGACATATTAGAATTGAGTTGGGCAGACTGATGTGCCTGCAACATCTTCCAAAACTGCCTTAGGGACCCTTCCAAAGTGCAGGGAGCAGGAAAACTTTTCCTTTCATTAAGCAAGTGGAACACTTGGCTTTGTTTGTCATATCTCCAAAAATTATTCTAGTCATAACATAAGAAAGTAAAAAAACTCTCCCTCAGTAAAAGGAAAATAAGATGACCTTCTCTATGCATAGGCAGGATGGGACATTGTGAGGACAGATACACACAGGCAACTCTGTGTTTGTAAGGCCACATGGAAATAAATGTAGTGTAAGGGCTTATGAATGGAAAGCCTTGTTCAGTTATGCTGGTTTTAATTAGATCTATCCCAAAATGCTTAAAGCCACCCACTAGAGACACATATTGTGAAAATTACATTCAATGCCAACTCCCCACCTTATCAAGGAGTAAAGGCTAAAAATTAAAGAGAAGTTAAACAGATGTCAAAAAAATGTAAGAACTGTTAGAAGTCCCACTTTGCAGAGTAAGAAAGGAAGAAGCAGCATTTCCATGCTACCTTACCCAACTCCAAAGGAGTAGTATAAACAGAGAATTAAAGTCTTATCCCTTTTCAACTCTAGACTACAAACCCAATTTGCTCCCTGAAAACATGCACAGAAGCTACCTTAAAACTTTTCTTCATCACTTAATTTTAAAACTGTAGATCAAAACTGCTGGATAGTTGTATGGAAAACTGCTGTAATCAAAATATCAACATCAAGAGCAGGATCCCAGTAAAAGCCACACCTCCAGCAACAATAGCTGAATGAAAACAAATGATTGTTACTACTGTTTCAAAATGGTATGCAGATGTGTTTCAAATCACTTTTAACAGTCCCAAGCCTTTCTAACAAAAACTAAGGAGAAGCAACTTTTCATCCTCACTTCCCTCATACTGGGCACCCATGGGGGAACAGAGATAAACTTCCACATATTGAAAAAAAGAATCAAATCAAGCTTACAAGGACAAATGTGTCCCTGTCACTCAAATGCATAGCAACTGTATGTTTTTTCACTCCATTGTGTGTCAAGAACTTAAAACAGAAAGGGGTTTACTGCAAGGTAACTGAGCAGGCCAGTAACATTAAATTGATCTGAATGTTGACCTATTTGATTAACTAGTGGTGAGGGGGCAAACAATCTACTCCTACTTCTCTCCAGGCAGTCCTTGAGCTGGTATAAAGATAAAGAAGTCAAGAACAAAGTTCTAAATTGATCCCAAAGCCTTTTTCTTGCCACTTCAGGTTAAAGCAGGCAATCCCTTTGCCTCAGTGTTCTGAATACTGCTTCCTAAACTCAATACAAGTCTCTTAAACAAATTCCTGATCATGACCTTAAAAAGGCAACGGGTAAAGAGGAAGTAATTTAGGTTTTTTTTTTCTTCTTCCTTCCATTCAGACGGTACTTGCAACAAGTTGGTAAACATGAATATAAATGGTTCTTAAACAGCAGAAGAAAACAAATGGAATAAGTACACAAAACCACACTGAATCACTGCTCCCCTAATCAGTCAAATTTTTATGTTTAAAGGGCTACACATCCAAGAGGCAATGATAAAGTAGTGGAAAGCAGACTCTACCAGCAGAGGACGAAAAGAGTTGTAAATTTAATTCTTCTGGAGCTAAACTATGTAATTATCATACAAGTGATGTTTCTAAAACCTGTGATAACATAATTTAGGGCTTGACAGTTAAAATCTATCACCTTCAAAAAATTAAAAAAAAAAAACCAAAAACAAAAAAAAACAAACCAAACCTTTCAACTGATAAATTTGCTAATATACTTCATATAGTGTAAAATACAAAAATAAATTCCAACCTGCATGTACTTCTTGCTGAACCATCTCTGCTTTCATGTACAGCCTCGCCATTTTGCTGAACTTCTACTGAACAGTAAGAAACAAATTCAACAAAAATATTCCATTATATCTGTTTGAAATCTTAATCAAAATATTACCATCTGATATAATTATTTGAACTTACTGGCTGCTGACGAACTGAGATTTGTAAGAGAATCTTGTTCAACAACCAAACCATCTAGCACAACTGTCAGTTCACCTGTTTGCACCATGCCGCTCTTGTTTTCCAAAGAGAGTTTCAACTGTTCTTTCACCTTTTCCACTAAAAATGGAGTTGAGGTGGGTAGGGGCAGAGAAGGAGAGAAGGGATAAAGGAGAGATTAAATTCTAAACAACATTAAAAGAGACTTTTAACACAAAAATGTGATACATGTATATAGTTGTACAAAACTGAACATGGGACATATTCAGATGATGCAAATCAACATAGAAATCACTACAGAGCTGTGTAAATTTACATCTGCTGTGGGTAAAAGCAGAGTTTATTGTACAAATAAATTGGCCATTTACGTAGTATATTCTACAGATATGCTATAGGATCCACATGGTTTCAGTACTTTGTTGTTACTGATTTCCCAGGTTTGCTGTTCCCACTAAGCCCTTTTGAAATTATGCACTACTTACGTAACATGAGAAGGCTAAAAGTCAAACAACTTCTGAACTACACATCCAAATATCACAAGTCACGGGGAACCTAATTCTACAACCAGAGCTTATGTTCATTTCTCATATCATCTTCCAAAACTAATTCTAAGAGACCACTGAAAAGAACATCACTTGGAGGAATAAGTAAATGCAAAGACTGCATAGAGTCCCTCCTCATTTTTTAAAATTATTTTTAGTAAATCCTTACTAGCATTTTCATAAATCCCAACTCCAAGGATTAAACAGTAACAGAGAGGATACCTCAAGTAACCAAAAATTAAATCAGAAACCATTTTCACCAAATAATTTGAGATAATTGAGATATACAAAAAAATGTGTACATGGTGCAGTAAAAGAATTCAGTATGACTGATAAGCAATGCACACATTTGTAGAGAGACATACATAATCCAGAGGTAAAACATGGTGTGGATGCTCCGTAATTCTCTCTAAATCAACTATTACTAGTACAGCAGTTAAAGCTACACACCATAAATCCAAACACAATCAGCTATGAGTTCACATTAATCAGTTTAAAATGCTTAAGGCCTTTTAGTATTTGTGGTCTCAGATTAAAAGATTAATTTTTCAAGATATACCACTGTATTTCCCTCCAATGACAGCATTCCAAGCTAAAGCTCACTGTGCACTTCCATGCATTAAACTAGCATTTTTTCATTCTTAATATGTATCATAAATGAACAATAAACATGAGAACAGGGAAGGCTACCATAAGCCATTGCCAGATACCCCCCCAAGATGTTAAAGAGCAGGTTTGACAGTGTAGTTAGGCAGCAGGTACTAGCAGACACCCACTGCTATATTACAATGGATTTCAAAGTACTTTAAATCGCCGGAGCAAGCACAAAGTTCCCAAATCTACAGAATTATTGATTTAGCAATCTGCATTTTGGAAAATTGTACTACCGGAAAGAAGAAGAAACTAGCCTATCACTGAGCTGTTAAATTAACATACTTATAAATCATCATTTCTGCAAAGGGTGATTGGTTTAGCTTCTGCTATTTTAACAGGTTATCTCCCCAAAACAGATCAACCATTGGCTGTAGTCCAACTGAGCTGGCAAGAAAGCTGGGAGGAGTGTGAGCAGCAATTCAATACTGGTGGTGTTTAGGATAAAGTAATAGCACTAATTCTAAAGTTTCTACATTTAGAGGACTTCCTCTTTACGTTTTCTTCAGTAAAGAGCCTTTCAAGTGCTGCATTTTAGATTAGGTATCAATAACTGAACAACTGAAGGATACCAATCAGATTATTCTGCCACTGAATTATTGAATAATCCGGTGTGTGTTAAACTGCTGACTTGCCCAAATCAGAAACACTGCACATAAATTACTTTTTGTGCAATGTACAGCTAACTCAGTCGATCATTCCCTGAAAGAATTTGCAAAGTTGTTGGACCCTACATCCCCTGGATCTACAGTAATAAAATATTAACTATTTTGTTAGAAATAGTTAAAATATTAACCATTTTTTTGCTATCATTATTACAACCCAGTTTCTTCTGACATATTTTTTTTAAATTTAAAAAAGAAGCAATTTTTCTGCTTAACTACGGAATCTTGGGCAGAATCTTTAAAATACTGCTGAAGAAATCCCACTTGATTTTGGATTCTGTTTCAGTTTTCCATAAGAATCAGAAAAATGAAGTTTTTTGGCTCTCCTTTCCCCCCACCTCCCTGAACACAGCTCTCAGGTTTGTATATCTAACTTGCGAGAAAGGTTAGAGATTGGTTTAGCTGGAATTCTACTGCCACTCTCAAGTGGAATTTAAAGTGTGGATTCACCATCTTCTTGTACTAACGAAAAAATTTTTAGAAAGTAAATCAGATACAGAAGACCTGTTTTAATTCTATTAAAGACAATTAAAAGTTACATAGAACACAACAATCTCTAATGTACTAAAAGGAAATTCTCAATTGTTTCATTAATCAGTGGTTCCTACTGCTCTCTGGGCAGCTAAATTATGAGGGGAAAATATCCAGCCTTTCTATTAGTGATTCCAGAGAAGGAAAACATGAAAAATTACATAGATGTCTTTTCCGAAAGCTTAGACTTTTTTTTTTTTACCAAGTCTAAAACAGATCTTCTAGCCAATTAGTTATTATTTTGCCACAAAACATTGTATTTAATCACTTCCGCTTTTACTTAATCTGCAGTAACTCATTCTCTAACATTTGTTTTAAAATTATTATATCCCATTGTTACATTTAAATTGCTCTCAATAGCACAGACATCTCTAAAAGAGACAAGTAAAGACATCAACTGAAAGTCAGTTGTAATTACTTGTATAGTTAGTAGTCTGGTTGCCAGTTTGATATATAGATTAGTAAAAATAATTCTATTTTACTCAAAATATCCTTCATGATAACTTACATTTTCTATTGTGTATTTCCAAAGCTTGTCTCAAGTCTACAGTGGCTCTTCCTAATAAAGCATCTGCTTTTAAAGTGTGATGGCTCCACACTCTAAATTCCAGCGTAGTCTGTGGAGTCACATTCCTGCATATAAAATACATTTTTAAAAAAAAATATACAGATTTTAAAGTATTCATCCTTGTTATTAGGAGTATTTGAACTTAATTCACTTTCTCATATTTCTTGTATTTCTTGATACTAATTAACTGAAAGAAGTTTTTGTACTGCAAGGGGAAATTTTTAACTAAGAACTGCAAACACTATATTTATACTTAAGATCAAACTTAAAGTGCATTACTATGATAGCATAAGGAATTTTGTGAGTATCAGAATAACCTACACTAAGCTCAAATCTCAGTTATATAAAACATATCTCACTTTATTTATGAAAGACATATTTTCCCTATTCCTCACTATTCCAGAATTCTAACTAAAAACTCACATTATTAAATGTGGAGAAAAAGGTGGTAAGTATATTTGTCTGCCACTAGAAAGAAAAATACTAAATATTTTAAAAAAAGGAAAAAGCAATCAATCAGCTATTTGCAAGCAGGAAGAACCCACTCAATAGGCATCAGCTTGCCATAGAAGTGTTAATAAAACATTTGTGAATCCACAAATATATATAAAACCATAATGTATACTCACAGAAATCAGAGGGGGAAAAAATCAAATGATGAAGCTAAAATAAAAATTAGAGGGAAGCAGAAAGGTAAAAGACCCAATTACAGTAATATTATGATAAACTTTGGCAGTGATCTCTCCCTTGCTCAAGAAGGAGAACAGGAAGCTATGCTAGGTCCTGGAGAGTAAGTTTGTAGTACAGGGTCTAGTACTGCAAGAGTGCTCCTGGCTGTGAAAAATGGAGTAGAATCACTGTACTGCAAAAAGTCAAAGGCCACATATCCATTCAATATTGGATACAGAAAGTTACATCAGCATTGATGAAAACAATACTAAAAACAAGCCCCATCCTCCCAACAACAGGGCTAGCTTTACAGTCACTTGAACATGTTGGACAACATCGATCTTTTTTGCTGAAACCCGTGAGCAAATACATTTTTACATTTTGAATAGGCTGCCTTCTAATAAAAGTCTTACTAAAAGACCAGCTCAACAAAGAAAAGAAAAAAAAAAAAAACACCTACACACAGAGAATATATTGCTGGTGCTCAGGCAGACCCATAGAACTGAGGGGAATTTGGTAAGCCAGAGAGTTCACTTATCGTCAAATAGACTGGGTAACTGAAGCAATGATACCATTCCAATAGCCAGAAGAAGAGGGGGCCAGAATACCTTATATATATAAGGGTAAGATCCTAAGGAAGTAATACGGATGACGGAATGAGTCTGGCTGTACTGTGCATGCCAAATCACCTCATTTCTATCAGCTCACCAAATCCCGCCAAATCAAACCTGCCTCCTCAAGAGAAAATCTGGTCTCTGTGAATACACTGATAGCTCTGTGCTTGTGCTAGTAATAACTCCTGGAAACCATTGTCAGGTCCAAGACTGTTTTATTCTCTTTTGCAATATTGCAAAGGGCTAATAAACTCTACTAAACCTGAAACATTAAGAAATGTGGCACAGGAATACCCTAATTGCTTCAGCCCAGGTCTGTTGTTAATAAATAAGTGTGCCCAAACAAACAGTTCCCCAAAGCTATGTATCTTGTACCATTAGCCACCCTCCAGCACCGTTAATTATAGGAACCTGGCATGGTTCCTACTACTAACAAAGCTGGCTATTGCACAGACAGGTCAGATGCTGTAAAAGGTACTGGCCCGTGCTCAGTGCCACTTGGTAGTAGCTATGCTGCTTCCAGACCCAAATCTGAAGCAGTACAATCTTGCTTATATAATAATGCATTCTAGTCAGTTGCACAGTGCAAGATTGCCAGTTCTTCACAGAGTCACACTCTGGTATATCTACACCTGTAGCACAGTTAAACCAAATTAAACCACAAGAAGATTAAAAAGGTCGAATATTAGGATAAGTTGCAAGGTCACTTTGCAGTAAACTGTTTTTGCGTGTGTATCCATTCATTAGGAAATTTAAAGGAAAAAGTAACCCTCCTCATAACTACTACTTATCTTGCTGAAATTTTTTCCCTTTTAAAGTTGAGAATGACATGGTTACAATTAGTAACATCTTCTAGAGAGTAATCTTAAAACTTGAATGGTCCACAGTGCTAACAAATATCAAAAGTATACCATGTATAGCAACTGTATGCAAGGAACACTCTCTGTACAAAAAACATTCTCAAAACATTTTAAGAATTGACAAAAAAGAATTCATCTGAGATAAATATCATCTTATGTCTGCATTTAGTCATCAACAGCCAGAGAAAACTATGTAAGCAGCCAAGCTTAGTAAATATTTGCCTGCAATGTCTGCCTAATAAATAGTATTAAACAACCAAAAAATCTACTTACACTGTCAGCTGCTCATCCCATTTTGGATTTGAAGAACTACTTGATTTTGCTGTTTTCTTAATTTCTCCATCTGCAGTTAATTCCGTGTAGAAAGTTGTTCCAAACCAATTCTTTTTCCGTTTCAGTTTGGCACTAGAAACTAACAAAATACATGGCTTTCTC
This sequence comes from Haliaeetus leucocephalus, assembly GCF_000737465.1. NCBI lineage: Eukaryota > Metazoa > Chordata > Aves > Accipitriformes > Accipitridae > Haliaeetus > Haliaeetus leucocephalus. Next base: position 280,146 of record NW_010972675.1, read on the forward strand.
TGTAACAGCATACTGTTGCTGAAAAACAGAAAATGTACTGCCTACACAATGTATGAAGCAGAGCATTGCAATGTTATTCCTCACCTTTTCTACTTCTGCTGAACATAAAAGAGGTCAATGCTAAAATGGTAGCTATTATTTTCAAAAGCTACTTTATCAGATAGCTGAAGCCAAGTGTGACATATTCTCTTCCATCACATACTGGCAGGATGGGTTGGAGAGACAGCACAACAATTATTTTAGCGATAAGCACTGGAAATCATGTGGGTTCTTTTGTTTATTTTCTCATTGTTCTTCCTACTCTTCCCTTAACTGAAAAATACCTAAGTATGACACATCTGAGAGATTATCAGGCAGACTTTTTTTTTTTTTATTACATGCAGTTATGAAAGCATATGCAGTTCAGGCCTATTTCAAAATGTCCCTGTATAGCAAAGCCTGTTTACAGAGCTTCATTTCCTTGCCTATATTACCTCTGTGGTTAACCTGTAGTTTAACACACCAGTTTGTTAAAAATAAGTAATCAACTCTCAAATTTCTGCTATTTAAACAGTTTTGCAAAGGTTCAGCTAAATATTCAACAATTAAGAAAGAGCAAATGACCAAAGAAGCTATTCTTTACCTCCAAATCACTGGTGAGGTCCTCAGTGCTCCTGAACACAAATCTGTTCTCCCACTTCCTCGCCCAGCTGAGGAAGTTACTATAAAAACCAACAGCAGCCTAACTGCCAGCATTTTAAATTCTATTTCAGGCAGATGTTGTCTTCAGAAGGCCACATCGATGGACTTACAGCTGTACATATCAGCTGACTATGCCTTCTCTCTCATTCCTCCCATACTTCAGTGTGATTCTCTTTCCCTTCACTTTCAAACTAAAGTGAAGCCAAGTCTCTTCAGCCACTTGGAAATAATCCTTCCCTGTTATTTATCTGTATGGTACTTGCTAATTCAAAAATAAGGGGAAGTTAACTAAACTGTATGAAAAGGAGACAATAAAGGTCTGTCATGTATTTCTGGATTACAGTATTCTGAAATGTATACATTAGTTAGTTCAAAGTTAGCGGGATGCAACCGTCCAAGATTCTAAGGGCATTAGCCATGGACTTTTACTTAATTTCAATTAAAAGGTGCACACTTAACTCCCTCACATTTGAAAAGTTCAGTCTAAGTCATGCATCATGTGTCATAAAAGGGAACTGCAGCCTTGATAGCAATGAAAGATTAAATGTAGAAGACTAAAAACATAATTCCACATATGGGTCATATTTTTTCATCTGAAATCAAGATGTATTTTTAAGCTTTAACAACCTCTACTTCTTCCCCATCTTTTTCCTCCATATTTTACTTTCTAAAAGCAACTGCAACATTTGTTAAAATATAGGCATCTAGTCATAATATTCAAGCTTCCTTTTAGTTTCCCCCCTTTTATCCCATTAAGTTTTAAGTCATTAAGTTTTAGTCCCCAAACATGAAAGGAGATCATTACCATTTTTTGGTTAGGACTTCAAAAAGAACTAACAAGACAAGATATCTCGCCAAGTGTATTTGAAAAAAATACTGATGGCAAAACTTGTTGGCAACATGCTGTAACTGTCCAAACTCAAACACGTCACCACTCCATATGAATTTCCTTGTCTACAAAATGAGTATATACTATTTGCTGCCTTTATAAAAGTGCTTTTTAAGTATTGTTCTTGAAATATAAGTCTAGATTCTACAGCAGCATAAACTAATCTGAGCATAAACCAGTGTAGGTCAACAATACTTCAGTCCCACACTCCTCTGTCTGCCACTTCTTTCCCTGTACTGCCACTGGCATACCTCTGATCTTGCAATAAAGACTGGTTAGAGAAATAAACCTCCAGAAAACTAATCTTAAAAATTGTACGGATTTCTTCCCACTTTGATCCTTGAACCAGATCTCTTAAAGTCAAGAGAAGCTCCAGTGCCAGAAAAATACAAGACTACTTACATAAGGAGCAGTACAGTACAGGATATCAAAATGATCATGTCTGCATACAGAGATCTGAAGTTACGGGTCATTTGTATAACTCTGTTTGTTACAGTTATACATATTCAATCTACAGGTGGCTCCACCTATGCTGTTTGTTATTGCCAGTTTGGATGATTCATCACGTTACCAAGTTATGTAATCCTTACACAAGGTTAATCAGTTTTAAGGTTCATCTCTTATCTAATTTGATAAAATAACCATTTTGGGGACTATCCAACAATGTATTTTTTCTCAAATAACCTGGCCATCTTTGGACCATCCAGTATGAAGAATCTTTCTTGAGATGCAGCTTTTTTTAAGACATGGTATCTCACTCATGTTTTTTCCAAATTTTGTTAAAGATAGCCTTAATATATTCTTGGTCATGCATTCATTCTTACTTCAGGGTTCCCAGATTTCTCAGGATCCCTGGAAAGTTCAAGTTATTTATCAATGGTAAAATAATACTTATATACATACATATGCACACACATACATTTATGTGTAAATATATTTATGCACAATATCTAACTAAGTGCTGGTAACATTTTCACTTTTAACTACTGTAACACTGTCATAATTAGCTATCAAATTTGTTTACCTAGATGCATTTTGCTTATCTTCAGACTACAAGAAGTCTTTGTTCTGCTCTGCCATCCCACAGAAAGAGCAGCTAAGACTGACACCAATTCTCACGTCCCTCACCAGTTCTTATCCATGAGTAGCAAAATGCATAACCTACGTGGCCTGTTCAACATCTATTGAAAAAAGTGTCCCCAATACAAGCAGAAATTTCCAGAATTGCTTGTAGCACACTGTGTTTCCCTTCCAGCAGATACTGGGATGGCTGAATTCTACCTTGAACTAGGAGAACCAGCACAGCAAAAGGAAAAAAGTGAACAGTCACAGGATGCAACATTGTAAATTCCAATTGGATAGAAGGAAAAACTTCTTCACAGTGATGTGGTTTATCATCCCAATAAGCTGCCCAGGAAAGCTGGTAATCTACAGCCTTTGAGATACTGAAAATTCAACAGGACACTACCCTGAGCAACCTGATCCAATTTCAGAGGTAGCCATGCCTTCAGCAGAAGGGTGAACTAGGAAATCCCCAAAGGTCCCTTCCAACCTAAATTATTCCATATGGCTGTGTAATCCAACCTGCTGCCCTAAGGATAATACAGAATACCTATATTATTCTCAACAGATGTTTATCTGATATGTAATCAAAGACCTTAATCTTTTGAAGGGCTAGCAGATTTTGTGATCTCCTCCAGTTCTTCTCCAGCTTCACTATAACATTGCACCTGTTTTCAGCTTGGGGTTCACTACGACTACCCATCTTTTTTGTAGAATTTCAATATGTGTTCCATCTATAGAATTTGTGCCATTATTTGTTCCCAAGCAAAATTCCTTACATTTGTCCCTACTGTTGCATTGAATCTCATTTTTTTCTAATTTGAAGAGATCATTAAACTCCGTCATCCAACTCACTGTATAACCTCTACCTAGCTTCAATTCATCTACATAGTCATATTCTTAACTGTAACATTCAAGTTATTAATGAAAATATTAACTGATCCATTTTTTACACTCATTTCAAAGATTGCTTTTTCAGAATACATGTTTTCCTGTAAAAATCACTATGAACCAAATCACTACTTGCCTGTTACTTGCATCTGTAATCTTCCATTATGGTTGTTACTTGTATCAGATCTTGGTGAGGCTGTGGCCATGTCAGAGGTTTAGGCTTTAGCCTGAAAAAAAAAAAGCACACAGGTACCTTTTAAAAAGTACTTACTTCTGCATGCTAGTTACAACTATTAAATAAAATGCTCAACTAATCAGCAAATTACCAATGTTACTTAGGTATGGCAGACTGCATTATTTCATAACACCAGTTAAAAAAAACAATTACTTTGGAAATTTGTCCCATGTCACCTTTGAGAAAGCCAAGACATTTCAGTAATGCATACATTTGCATAGTTTAGAATAACTGTGTAAGGCAAGAAAAAAAATTCAGCTGTGATATATCAATACTCCTATCTCCAGAAGGTATGCTTATGGTCTGATTTCAGATGAGCTAAGCACGAACAACTTCAAATGAACAAAACATCTGAAACATTTACATGCTTGAAAGTCAAGCTGTCCCCAGAACAATACACTTAAGCAGTAACACAAGTGATTCAGACAACAAACATTTGAATTCTATCCCTAGATTTGCAATCAGCTTTCTATAGCACTGTAGTCCACCCACAAATCACTCCCCTTATCTCTTGAGACAGTAAGCACTTTACACAGACCACCCCATATTATTATTTGGAAACTAAAATAGCGTGGCTCTGATCTTAGGTGGGACATCCCAGCACTTGAAGCACATGCAGACAACATCACTCCGGTCCTCCTGAATTACTACACCTGAAACAAAGATAGAAGTAAAATATTCTCTGTTTCTATCAGACAACTGTTCTTCATGAGAAAAGAATACATACATTTAAAATACACTTTCCAAGATCTTCATGAACTTCCATATATCTATTTCTGTGAACATTAATTGGTATCAGTAATAATATGGGAACAGTTGTCACCAAACCTTTTTGGTCATGCACCTCTATCAGTAAAAAATTTTTGAGCACACACCCTGAATATGTGTATATTTATGTATAAATTACATATAGGTACTACTGTACTAATATATTCTGTACATTACAAAACATACAAGAATAGAAATTAAAAAGGATGAGATAAGGATTAAATAAAACAGTATTTTAAAATATTTTTATTATTACTGGTACAAAAACCCCTCTTTACTCTCGCAAAAAAAATTAATTTTTTTTTGAGACAGCCATGTGATTGAATATGCTTCATTAAATTTTAAAATGGTGGCTTGACACTTTGTAATACAGTAATTTGAAGGTCTGATTCTAAATTCAGTTTATTTCAGTACTTGGTTTTAATGGTTGTCATAGCTGGAAAACACAATTTACAAAGATACATACATCCAAATGAAAGTGCATCACTGGCTGCACTTACTAAATCATGATACTCACTTTTCATTCCCAAGTACTAATTATACAAAGTTTTTTCTTAAAATTTGGCCAGTAAATTTCTATCTTCCCCGATATCAATCAGTTGTTATTGCAAACTAATGGAAGGTGTTGCATTTTTGTATTTTTAATAAATGGGTTCAAAACCCCCTGAAACTCTTGATTTGGAAGACTTTTAAGCAGGTGAGGAAATTGTTTCCAAGTTTAAGTGTACAGATATGAGAGTTTTTATAGATGACACACATCTTTTCTGGCAACAAAATCACACAATGATGGAAACATTTCCAAACATGTTTTCAAAATGCTCTCTTCATAGCACGAATTTTTTTCAAAAAGCAGTCACCTTCTTGCTCATTGTTAAAACGTCACCTTCACCTTGAAGGGACACATTAAGTGTCTCTATTTTTTTGAAAACATCTGTTTGTCAGCATACTGCTGACAGCCACTTCTCATCACAGAACAGGTCAGCACATCCAGAATACTTGTCTTTTTCCAAAAGGAAAACGCGTAATTGATCTTTAAGTTTTACAACTCTTCTAAGCACTTTGCCATCATAACCAGCAAACCTCTGCACAGTACAAAAGATCTTCCTGGTCACTCCCCATGTCATTACAAATTATTGTAAAGATTCTACTATTTAAAGGTTTTATTTTCATATAATTAAACACATTGATGACAACCTGCAGCACTTTGTGCACTTCTGGCTCCAACTTGCTTGTTGCTTGCCTGTCTATGATGCAGTGAATGAATCCATGGCCTCTTTGCAGGAATTTTTTTAAGCCGTTTGTCCATTTTGTGAAGGTTAGTTTAGTTAAAACTAGGTAATACAATCCATAAATCCACCTAACCGAGCACTTGTAAACAATGAACAAGTGACGGTGCTACTGCGATCCCTCCACACTGTGGAATACTAAATCCACCCTCAGGACACCTTGCAAACCATACATGACACAGGACCATCTGACATACGGACCGAGTGAGGGTGCCAACGTCAATACATGTATTAAATAGAGCTTAATTTCCTTCTTATTTTTCAGATAAAACGTAAGTCCTAATATTTTCTTCCCACACCTCAATGGATGGTCTTGCACACCCCACTTTGGGGGCTACTGATATGGAAGACCTCAAAGGAGCAACACATGCAATCAATTCTGTGGCAGGTAAACTCAAATTCTTCACAAGAAACCAAGATCTGCAATCTACTTCTAATCATACGTTAAAAAATTAGTTTTAGCGTACTTCTGTAACTGACAAATTATGATTATTTTTACTAGGATTTTTCCTCCTACTGTTCAACCTGCAGAGACCTAAAATGCTAGGGGTTTTGTTTGTTTGCTTTAGTTCGTTCGGTGGCTGGGGTTTGTGGGGTTTTTTAACTCTACTCCCAGCATGCACAAAGCAAAGTAAATATAGAAATAAAGAAATAAACTGTGTCAAAGTCCTTAGGTAGACAGTTCATTGCCTAACCTCCTCAGACTTCAGGTTTCAGGTACTGATTTGTCTGCAAGGCATACCACCTGCCCTAACCTGAGTTTCTGGCTCTGCTTGCTACTAAGCTGCTAACTGCATTTGGCAAATATGTGTTTGCCAATCTCCTGATAACAGGGAAGTGAGAATTCACTACACTTAGCTTTGCATCTTTCCCTTGAAGGAAAAAATGACCATGATGCCTGGGAGAAATTATTACAATGCTAGAGAGATCCCAACAGAGGATGGAGATGAAACAAAGCTAGGCTTGGGGTTGGCTGAGGGGCTGCATGTTTCTGCAGTAACTACATGACTGCATTCCACATCAACAGTGCCCCAATGTTCTGTTTCGGCCCTTGTAAAATGAACATCCTTCTATAATAGCAGTCTATCTCATATTCTTGCCAATATGGTACACCTAGGTACATTTACATAGCAATGATTACAGTTCCAGATTTTTAGTATGTTGTAAACAAAAAACTGCATTAACATGTGTGTCAAATACTATTCAGAAAAACAAATTAAAATATATGGAAGTGCAAAAAAAGATTTTAAAGTTTTTTAAATACACATAGCTTTTTATCAACAATACATGAAGAAAGTGTTATGTCATATTTTATATTCAAAACAGCTTTACTGAACAGAGCAAATTAGTTGAACTGACTGATTGTGGTCCTATCATGTTCCAAAGATTCCATAGCTACAGCACCTCCCATCCTTATTTAACAGATTAGGAATTAAGAACTGGTTAGGAATTAAGGGGAAAGGAAACATGAAATTTTCTCTGAGTCGAAAGAAGAAAACTAATCAATTGGTTTTTCTAGTAACTTCTTTTTCAGGAATACATCAAAAAAATTTATTTAAGGCTTGAGTCATCAGTTATTTTCATCAGTAACTACCCAAACTCAGCTACTGACACTTTTAAACAAACTTAACAGATTATTGTCTAATGAGCTCTGATGCAGGTTGGCTCTCCTGGGAGAAGAGAGAGCCTGCTCATGCCATGATGATTATAATTTTCATTCAAGATCCAAAAAGCTACTCTTACTGTATTATTGAAAAAAACCCAAACAAAAAAACAGAAGTCTTCACTGCCTGACGCACACAGGGTCACACTCACTCCCAGTTGAACATGTCTTTTTTCCAGGTGAACAAAGCCTTCAGGAAGAAAAGCTGGCCAAGTTTCATTGTACAAGATGAAGGATCTTACTAGAGCTTTGGACACCTATTACTCCTTGAAGGCTAGTCTGGATATGTGACAAATGCTGCTACACAATTGAAGAGGAGAAGCATAATCCAAAACTAAGCCCCTCAGCCTTTGATAGGAAAATTACTACCCTGATGCAGTCATGGTGAGGTGTGGGGGATGAGACATGGGACAACAATGCTATTTATCACATGAACTGTTTGCAGTAGTGATAAAAACAGTATTAGAGACATTGTGCAAGATACTAGTACTGATTGTCATATTCAAGAAAAGGACAGGACATGAAGAGCACTACTGGGAGAATAAACACAATGAAAGAGCAGTCTAACAGTAAGTGTCCTAGAAGTAAATCTGCTTATCAACTATAAATATGTCAGGAACATGTAGAAAACAAACAAAAACAAAAAAAAGGCTACTGAATTAAAAGAATAGTGTCGACATAAATGTTTCCAAAAATCTCACGTTTCTGGGGGGCAAGGTTGCAGCAGAGAGAGGCAGCAAGCATATACTGTATGAAACTAAGCAGGGACAATGAAGTCACATAGCAGAGGGACTGACAGACTTGCATTAGGATGGGATTACACCATCACTCTTTTGTCTCATTAGAACTATAAATTTTCAGAAGTTGAGAAAGTTTTTAAAAAGTTCTACAATTAGAAATTCTTATAGTTTCTACTGAAAAACTGGAAGTTTCAAAGACTAGCAGCCTCCTGTGTTTATGAGCCAGAAGAAACTGTATCTGTATGGCCAAAAATAACCAAAATTTCAACTAAACAAATTGTCTGATATTGGTGAAGGAAGACATGGGATGGTAACTACATGAAGTGAAGTGATGATATTCCTTTGGAGGATTGAGAAGTTTTCACAACCAGGGATAATGTCAGAAGCAAAATACCAGCACTTTCTTGATCTAATTTGCAAGAAAGCCTATATGACAAAGAAAAACAGGTGGTGAAGCAGCAGTGAAAGATGGGGGGGGGGGGGGGGGTTAAATAAACAATTTTAGAAAGTTTTATTTCAAATAATGCAAGTCCTAACCACTAATGGGCAAGGGAACACTATGCCATATGGGCACTATTTACTGCTTTCTTGCATCATGCACACACTTTTTTTTCGTCAGCCCTAAATCCCCCTAAATTCTTGTTACTCAAAATAAATGCCCAGTTTGGCTACTGAACATGTTCATTAAGGGTTAAAATCTTTGAGGTTATCTCTACCTAATCTTAGAAAGAGGATTACATACAGCAATGTAAGAATCACCATCCTTGTAGTCATAATATTCCTGAAAATCAGGGGATTAATTCTAACAGGGCTAGTCACCACATATTCCCAAATATGAACCTGCTACACCTCTTTATTCAAGTTCTAGGTTAAACTTCATCGGCCTAAAGGATGTGAAGCTTTACTTTCAGAACTGTTTCACTAACACACACAACCCCCCACCCACTCAAAATTCCTGGATACCAAAAATAAATTAAGAGAGAGTCTTGACAGCCACATAAAGATCATCATTATCACAACACTTCTATCTAAACCATTCTCATCATACATAACCATTACATCAACTGGAAGAGTACAATTTATTTATTAACCCCTATTACAGATATTTTTAAAATTAGTATTACTTCAGTTGTATAAATTATTTTGGGTAACTACAGATCAACTAGGACAAAATAAGACCCTAGCAAAACCATGAAATGTCTGACACAGTAGTCTATTAAAAAATTAAAGGATCATTTCCTAACTCATGTGAATCAACAGTTTCATGGAAGAGAGTCTAGTTAACAATAACGGCATTATGAATTTATACTTCAGAATAAGAATTTTAAGAATTTTATCAGTTTCATCATTTATCAGTTTCATCTGACACAAGACAAAACACTGAACAGAAAATAAATATAATTCTAATTTAAAATGAGTTATATTCAATCACAATGTATTTGGGCTTACTGATGGTGCTTTAACAACCACTGATTTATTCTCTTGCTAACCTGACACTTCTGTTCCGGAAATAATATAGAACGTGATGGATAAGGGAGGAGAAAAAATAAACACGAACAGATTACACCATGAGTGAGCACTGTTAATTCAAAAGTCTTCCTGAATGCCCAAAACATGAATAAGAAAACTTGAGATCTAGTTGTATAAATGCACTAAGCACGGACAAAGTACATAGATGAGCAAAATGCCTATTACTAACCTCCCTACTAACATCTTTAATTCAATTTACCGTAAGTAAGAATTGAGTTGGCTAGGTAAAATCACCATAATGCCATAAATACTGTTTTTCACATATCAGAGCATATCTTCAAACAAGAATGGAAATGCAGAAAAATATTTTCTTAATAATTTTTTTTTTTTTTTTAAAACAGGGAAGCTCATCTATTCAAGATTATTCCCACCCCACCCCCCAAGCAAAAAGGTAGGAAAGGTTGAAGGAAGAAGGATAGGGTGGGGAAGAAATAACTGATCTGAAACTTTAAAATCTATGGCTATTTAACATAATAAATAGTTCTATGGAGAGTCATGGGAAAATAACACCACTGACATTAGTTACTTTTCCTTGTTACAAAGCATAAACACAAACATTAGAAAGGCCATGTTACTTTGATTATAAAGTCCTACATGTAAAAAATCCTTAAAACAAAAAAAACACACACACAAAAAAACCCAAACCCAAAAATGTTTTAGGTTCAGATTAACAAGATATCCAACAACACAATTATGCCTTTATCAGCACTATTTAGTGCTGGATTACCTGAAGTTACCACAATACTTTCACAATTCTATTAGATGTAAAAGTGAACAATATGTGCACTATCACAGTATTAGCAGTACAAATTTGTGTTCTACACTTCAGACATTCCCTTCCTGTTCTCCTGCCTCCACATACACACACTTTTGTTTTCAAGATGGGATAATCCTGCTGGCAATAACCTTGTTCCTTCAGTGGAAAAAGAGGACATGGAGGCAGGACTAGAAATGTGGATCATTTCCTACTCCCCCTAACACAGTGGAACAGCCGTCTTTTTCCTGAAAGATGCTCACATACAGTTGCTTTGTCACCCTGTATTGCATGCTCCACCATGGACACAGTCTCCCAAGAACATCCCTCCTTCCCACACCTCACACTCCAGAAGATCAGAACAGCTACAGTACACAGAGATTCTGCCCCCTACAGCCTCCTGAAATCACCGGTCACTTGTCCAAAACCTTTAGCAGTGTTGCAACAATTGGCCTTTTTACATTATCAAAAAAGCCAGTACCACAAAAGCACAAGGTAAAACCAAAAATAGGTGTTATTAAGTGGTAGCAAAACCAGAAACAGAGAAATGAGAGATAGTATAGTAGCTTTGAAGATAGCACCGTTCCTAAAACAGCATACTAAAGGAGTTATACAATAGTCCAAAATAGAAGAGGCAGCTTTTAAAGGCAATGAAATTGATGATATACCAAAGAAAACTTAACTTTCCACTTCTCCTCTTCAATTCTCAAAAAGGGTTTACTTTCAATGGGGATGGGGACGGGGGGAGAGGACGGACGATGGACACAGACACAACTCATGACTCCTCTACAACAAAATCAAAAAGTATAACATTGGAAGCAAGTTTCCTGATATGAAAATAAGAACAAAGAACAAAAATAAGAAAAGAAAAAAGAACTTTTCTTATATCAGATGCAAGTAAATTTCTTAACTGATTCCCTTCCATTCAAGCTTCCAAAATCCAGAATTTTTATTCAATGCAATTGATTTGAAATGCAATAGATTTGAAGGTCTATTTCACTATTTATCAACAATAAGAATGGCAATGATTGCTAATCTCAGCAGGAACATTCTCAACACCAAGACCCCTTGAATTTTCTGATCTGAATATATTCTGATCACATCTCTACCAAAGGCACAATATTTTTCTAATTTTGTTACAGCAAATTGAATTTATGTCTAATTAACTGATTTTTTTTTTAAAGATAGAGATTTTAACTGTATTCCTTGCAGAGAGAAGCAGTAATTCTATATCATTTAAAAAAATTAAGGGTATCTCCCTTTGACATTGAGAAAGTTTCATCTCAGAAACTGTTCACACACAAATAGAGAACAGATCTGTTTCAGATCTGGAGAAGAATCTGTAGACTCAAAAACGTGTTGGCCTTTATTAAACTGAGCGGGATAGTAAAGGATCATTTCTACAACTCATCTTGCCTACAGCAACACTAACAACAAAATTCTAAGACTTGACACTCCCTAAACAGATAGCTTTGGTCATCAACAACTAAAATTGCAACAATATTTACACCTTGGCAAATAGAGAATTTTAAAGTCAAAGTTTTATTTCCCTGAATGCCACAAGCCTGCCTGCTACTTTAAGATGCAATGGAAAAACTATGCTTATCAGCAAGGTGTATCCTCCACAAACACCAATATAGACATCTGAACTTTCTGCTTGACATGGGTGGCAAAATTAATTCATTGCTCTTCACAAAAATTTGATCTGTCCTCTTCCACTTCAGATGCCTTCTTCCTTTTTAAGATCTACTATTACAGGCTAATTCAAAATGTCTGCAATTCCCTTCTCCTTTCTGACCAAATATATGGTAACCAGGAATATAGTGCAAAGCCCAGTTTGTACTTTTTTTAGGTGTGATGGACTAGGGATACAGGCAAGACACATTATGTAGGCCAAGGCATTAGCTTTTATTTATCGGTAATTTATCAGTGTATGTGAAGAGGAAAAAAAACCTCTCCTGGGAACAAAAGCTTCCAGCAAAAAGCTATATTCATGGACATACATTTAATCTAAATACTTGCTGGTTTTATTCCTTTCAATTGGATGCCAGAATTTAAAATACTCACACACTGTTTTACATTCCTCTTTTTCAGGTATAACTGATTAAATTTAACAGTGGAGAGATGGTACCTTGATATGCTGCAGATGTTTAAAAGGTTTCCTTCATGTATGCACTATGTTACACTCACTCTTAAGGAACCAAATTGTTTGAACACAAGGACAAACTTTAAGAAAAGGAAAATATTGTTTAGTCATACTACTGTTTTCATTATCTCACATTACACATCCTTCTAGCTAGCAAGGAGTTTAAAAAGGGTTATATTTAGTTGTAAATGAACATATTGTAACAGTTACGCAGACAGTAAGTCCCCCTTAAAATTACTAAAAGTTGCAAAAATGTTAAGAGAGATTTTTTTTTAATGTCAAATAGGAAGGCTTGACATTTTTTAATTTATTGAAACTAAGTAAAGGAATAGAACAAGAACTACAGACTAATAAAGCACCATTAAGCAGCAGGCCTTGTTTTGTCTCTCTCATACATACACTGAAAGAAACAGTCCAGAGACAAAAACCAGTAACCAGTGCTCTGATCTGTGACTCCTGCTAGACATATGCAAGGCAGGCAAAGTCCAAGTTAGACAAACAGCTCTAACCTTTGTTTTCTAATCTGAATGCTTTACACTGAAGGTCTTAGATTCTTTAATAGATTTCTTTATATGACACTGAAATGTTATGGTTTTTTCACAGACTAAGTCAAGTTCCTTGGTTTTTGGTATTCTGCTTTTGCCCCAACACAAGCTGCAAATTCCCAATCACACTTCTTTTTTTACCTGCATGAGTTCAATCACTTCCTGTTTTTTAAACCCCTTATTTTTTGTTGTTTTCACCTTTACTACCTTTACCTTTCAGTCCTATGTATATTTTTGTCTTTGAATTTTACACCTCAATCATTTAGAATTTTTATGGGAAATATTTTAATTATCCACCACAGAAGTACACATGAAAGCTGTATGTTAGGAAATAAAATATATTTATGCTTGGAACCATGCATGTTTGCCATCAGTTTTTCTAACTATGTCTTAAAATTATGCATCACGAAGATAAAAGAACCTGCAACATTACCTGTCCTAACTTCTGTGACAGTGTGCTCAAGGAAGAAAAGGTTATTAACTTTAAGAATTCCTGTGAAAACAATTTAAGCTACAGTCCTATGCTCAAACTGAAGGCAAAAGATGGCACAAGACATATTCGGAACCATAAAACAGAATAACTTTAATAATTAACTTGGAAATTTGTAAGATGCAATGAGTAGTATTGAACGGTATCCTTCCCTATGAAGCATCATTTGTAAAAGTATTTTAAATAGTAGCTTAAGTCATTGTTTAATAGTTTAGAGAATATTAGAAATGAAAATCAGTTTTTCACTGATCATTTAAAATAATACTGCTAAGAGCACTGATTTTACTTCTCATCACACAAGGGAAAGACACAACTGCAGTACTTTCATGACAAGATTGTAGTAAGATCATCATTTGCTGAGCAACAAATTATTTTGTGTGGCACCTACTCTTGGTTTTAAACTTCGGTCAAACAAATATTGATGGACTGAGGGTCCAAGGGAAAATTCTAGGGTACTGTTTAACAAAATGAAAAACTAGCAACTTTAAACTATTTAACAGAATACTTAGCTACTTATCAAGATGATAAGACTCCTGCAGATCCCTTTACTACTTACTTCTACTTACTACTAGTTTCTCTAATTCCTTGGATATTGGTGAGTTTAAAAATACATTTATGTAAAAAAAACCCCAACAACTGGATTCCATCAGACTTACAAATATTACCTATACAAACAAATAGATCTGGAAAACTTGAAAGGACAGTAGTAAGTGCTCTTCAAAATCTTTGTAACTGTAGGACATATTCTATGCTAATAGTGAACATCTTTTTAAGTCAATGGTCCAATGAAAGTGCTCTTAGCACCAAACATTCATCCCATAAATGACACATTGACTAAATATAATCCCAAATCACAAAATATAATGGTTGAGGTTGGAAGAGACCTCTGGAGGTCATCTGTTCCAATCCCCCTGCTCAAGCAGGGCCAGCTAGATGCAGTTGCCCAGGACTGTATCCAGACGGCTTTTGAATTACCTCCAAGGATGAGACTCCGCAACCTTCCTGGACAACCTGTGCCAGTGCTTGGTCACCCTCACAGTAAAAAATTGCTTCCTCATGTTCAGAGGGAACCTCCTGTGTTTCAGTTTGTGCCCATTGCCTCTAGCCTTGTCACTGGGCACCACTGAGAAGAGCCTGGCTCTGTCCTTTTTGCAGCCCCCTTCAGGTATTTATATACATTAATGAGATCCCCCCCAAGTCTTCTCCAGGCTGAACAGTCCCAGCTCTCTGAGCCTCTCCCCAAAGGAGAGGTGCTCCAGTGCCTTAATCATCTTCATGGCCCTTCACTGACTTCTCTCCAGTACGTCCATGTCTCTCTTGTACTGTGGAACCTAGCACAGGATTCCAGGTGTGGACTCACCAGCACTGAATAAAGGGGAAGGATCATCTCCTTCAACTTGCTGGCAATTCTTTGTCTAATACAGCCCAGGATGCCATTAGCCATTTTTGCCCCCAGGGCACATGTCTGCCTCATGTGCAACTTGGTGTTCATGAGGACCCCCAGGTCCTTTTCTGCCAGCAGAATGTCTTGCTTCTTCCTGTTAAAACTCAAAAAGTACTACCAAAACCATCTTCAATTGACAATATCCCTCACTCCTTTACCTAGGAGTAGCTTACAAGCATTGTCAAAAGGAAGGAATTACTTGAGGCTGAGAAGGCTGAAAAAGGACCCAAAAATATTAAGTAGTAAATCCGACTTCAATAAACCAAAGGAGAATAAAGCTATACGAAAGTCCTCATATTTTCTGTTATCATCAACATACTTTTTGGAGGGAATCTTCAAGCCAGCCAAAACAGTAAAGGACACAGTAGCATTTCATTTCTCATGTTTTCACTGAGCCCACAGCACATACTGACAGGTATAGATATACCAGTAGCTTCCTTAGGATCTGCTTTGACATTAGTAGAATTTCAGCTTCAGCAGCCTCCTCCTCATGGTCTGTAAGGCCTTGTCAGCAAGGCAAGGCATTAGTTCTTCCTGACAACTAACAGCTTCCCCAGAGATACTTCAATATCCATGATACATTGCAAATATTTTGTTACTAAATTCCAACCCTATGGCACACCTATACAGAACTGAACTGCAAAGCAAATTGTCATTCTTCTTAAATCACAGAACATCCTGAGATGGAAGAGACCCACAGGGATCATGGAGTCCAACTCCTGACTCCACACAGGGCAACCTTAAAGTTAAACAATGTATCTAAGAGCACTGTCTGACCACTTCTTGAACTGGAAGTGTTGGTCAGTTCCCAGAGCTATGATATCATTGGTATTAGCAAGACTTGGTGGAATGAGTCCCACAGTTGGAGTGCTGGCATGGAGGGCTACAGGATGTTCAGGAGGAATAGGCAAGGTGGAGGAGCTGCACTATATGCAAGGGAGGGTTTGACTGTACAGCCCTTACAATTAGTGATGTGGTTGAAAGCCTCTGGGTGAGCATTAAGGGGATGGAAAACAAAGGCGGTATTGTAGCAGGTGTCTACTACCTATCACCCAGCCAGGATATAAGCACTGATGAGTTATTCTGTAGGCAATCAGGAGAAATCCTGGAACTGTAGCCCTTGTCCTTATGGGAGATTTCAACATCCCAAATATCAACTGGGAATATCATACTGCTGAGATGAGCAAGCCTGGTAAATTCTTGAAGTTTGTGGAAGATGACTCGTCACAAGTACGCACTCAGTGAGCCAACTAGGAAAGATGCCCTTCTGGACTTGCTACTTGTGAGTAGAGAAGAACTCGTGGGCAATGTGATGGTAGGTGTCTGTCTTGACCACAGCAATCACAGAATGGTCAAGTTCAAAATTTTCAGTGTAATCAGAAAAAAGGACAGCAGACTTGCTATGCTGGACTTCAGGAGAGCAAACTTTAAGCTATTCAGGGAGCTGTTTAGCAGAGTACCCTGGGAATCTGCTTTTGAGGGCTTAGGAATCCATGATTGCTGATCAGTCTTTAAGAACCACGTTTTAGAAGCGCAGGAGCAGGCAATTCCACTGTGTTGTAAGTCAAGCAAGCAGGGCAGAAGACCAGCTTGGCTGAATTCCTCCATGTTCAACACAAGGGAACTCCTCATGGAGCTCAAGAGGAAAAATAAATTATATGATCTCTGGAAGCAAGGTCAGGCTTTGCAGCAAGATTAGAGAGCTGTGGTTCATATATGCAGGGAGAAGACACAAAAGGCCAAAGCTCAATTAGCATTGAAACTGGCCGGTGTTGTTTCAGATAACAAGGGCTTTCTTAGGTATGTTAATAGCAAGAGGAGGTCTAAAGAAAACATTGGACCAATACTTGTTGAAGATGGTCATCTGACTAATAGGGGTGAAGAAAACACAGAGGCATTCAATGGGTTTTTTGCCCCAGTCTTTAATAACATTGATAGACCTTGGGCTGCCCAGTCCCCTGAATCGGAGGGCCATGAGTATGGGAACAGTGACTTTCCATTTGTGAATACTGAAATTGTAAGGGACCAGCTGTATCAGCTGAACGTTCACAAGTCCATAGGGCCTGATGGGATTCATCCCAGAGTACTGAAGGAGCTAGTGGATGTTATGGCAGGACCCCTCTCTATCATCTACCAAAGGTCTTGGGAGTCTGGGGAGGTCCCTGCTGACTGGAAGCTAGCCAATGTTATTCCAATCTACAAAAAGGGCATCAGGGAAGACCCAGGGAACTACAGACCTGGTAGTCTAACCTCAGCTCCTGAAAAGTTATGGAAAAAAATCATACTGGGCACTACTGAAAGGCATTTAAAGAATAATGCAATCATCAGGCACAGTCAACCTGGGTTCACAAAGGGAAGTCCTGTTTAACTAATTTCATATCCTTCTATGATAAGGTCACCCTCCTCATGGATGAAAGGAAGGCGAGGGATATAGTTTTTCTGGATATTAGTAAGGTTTCTCATACTGTCCCTCATAGCATCCTTCTGGACAAGTTGTTCAACTGTGCGATGAGTGGGTTCACAGTGCACTGTGTGAAGAACTGGCTGAAGGGCAGGGCTCAAAGTGTTGTAGTGAATGGGGCTACAGCTGGTTGGCACCCGGTCGCTAGCAGTGTTCCTCAGGGCTCAATTCTAGGGCCAGTTCTGTTCAATATTTTTATCAATGATGTGGATGCTGGAGTTGAATGTACCATTAGCAAGTTTGCTGACTGGGAAGTGGAGAGGGAGATGCTGATGTCTTCTCCCAGGTATCCTGTGATAGGACGTGTGGGAAGGGTTCAACATTGCATCAGGGGAGGTTCAGACTGGACCTGAAGAAGCATTTCTTTACCAAGAGGGTGGCCAAACACTGGAACAGGCTTCCTAGAAAGGTGGTCGATGCCCCAAGCCTCTCAGTGTTTAAGGGCATTATCCAAATGCCTCTTAACACCATGCTTTAACTTTTGGTCAGCCCTGAATTGGTCAAAGCAGTTGGACTAGATGATCGTTGTAGATCCCTCCCAACTGAAACAGTCTGTTCTATTTTTGTACACTGACAGCTTAGGGCCAAGACCACTTCCCTGGGGAGCTTGTTCTAGTGCTTGACCACTCCTTCAGTGAAGAACTCTTTCCTTATATCCAATATGGACTTCTCCTGATGCAGTTTTAAGCCATTCCCTCACATCCCATCACTGGATACCAGAAGGAGATCAGCACCTCCTTCTCCACTCCCCCTCATGAGGAAGATGTAGTCAGCAATGAGGTCACCCCTCAATCTCCTCTTCTCTAAGCTGAACAAACCCAATATCCTCAGCTGCTCCTTGTAAGTCACTCACACACACACCCCCCAGTCCTTTCACCATTTTTGTTGCCCTCTTTTGGACAAATTCTAATATGTATCAGACCTGGTGTGTGAAGAAAACATTTCCATTTTTATCTTTCTTAAGCCAACCTATATGCAGTTCCCACCCCACCCTCCTCAGAAAACAAATCTTTGTCCACTCAGATTGGCATGGAGAGCAAAAAAATGTTTCATTTTCTGTATTTTTTCAAGCACATGCACTGACCCTTGCTTCAGATGCTGCAACATTGATCCATGCATTATCTACAATATATTGCCAGCCTCATATTAGCATGTAAGAAAAAATATAGTACAATTACAGAGGTTTATAAAACCCCATTTTTCAGAGTGTTATGCAGGACATCCAAACAAATGACAGGCTATGATTCCAATGCACACGTCTGCCTGTTCTGTTTTGCCTTATACTTCGACTAGCAAAGACCTTTTTAACCTGGTTTCCCAAGCAAACATCACATGTATGACTCATAGTGTCCACCTGCCTCTTCCCACTCTTCCTTTCATGTCCATCCCTCTAAATGAATCTGTTCACCACCAAATTCAGTTAAAATAAACTGATAAGTAATGTCCTCCAATACACTAAGTTCCCATGAGCTTCATGAAAATCAACAGCTAGGTAGAAGAAAGACACACAATTTCCTGCACTTGCTGAGCTAAGGACTGCAGCATGAACTCAAGCTATCCACACTGCCTGGCTCAAAGGCTACACAGTCACCACAGACAGAGCTCTCAATCAAGTCTGAGCTGGAGCCATCCATAGCAGCTTTTTTACTACAATTAAGAAAGGTCTGGAATAGCAGATGGAGAAGAGAATTGTAAAGATGTAAGAAAAAATTGTATGAAGCCTAGTTCCACTGCTCACAAAACAACTTATTGGCAAAATATTTAGGGTCCACCTCACTTGTGAAGCTTAATCACGATGATGCTTCTAGGTCCTACTGCAATATCAAACAATGAAAAATATCACAATGCCTCCTCTGTGTATTACAGATAGGACCACATGCACAGTGACACAAATGGAATAAATTACTTCCAGGTTGCTTCAACAGAACAATGGTAGTTAAAGGCCGACAGTACAACACATATGTCAAGAAATCAGGGAAGATTATTTCCTCCTTCATTTTAATAATTCAGCTGAATAGCCTTCATATCTGCCAGAATACATAATACACTAGCTACACACTGGTCTTCAGCCTCTCTGGGTTGCCTTCCGCTATGGATAATGCTAATGGTTGGTATAAATTATTGTTTATCAGACTTGCATCAAGAGCAATGTAAAGTAATATACTGAGATATACCACTAAAATACGGGCAGATTTTAGCATACCTACACCACAAACAGAAAACCTTACCATAGTTACATGTAGGCACTTCCATATTAAATTTAACTCTATAGGTAACATATCATAACAATATGGAAAACAGAGAGGTATGGGCTTCAGAACAGGCAGGCAGCCTGAGCACATACCAAGAGTGTCCAGATAGCTTATAAAATCCACTCACAAGAATTCATGCCTGTCACCACCACCTTATTAGTCACAATAGCCATGACTAGCATAAGCACATCTCTACTGCAGTCACAGCAAAATTAACAAACAAACAAATTCCAAAGAAACATAAAATAACATTAAAGATGGTTAACCAAGAGTGCTGCTGTTTCTCTTACACCCTCCCCCTTGTTTTTGTGGGGATATGAAGAAACCATGACTAAGGAATACCAATAATGGTAAATACATTAATACTGCCCCACAAAATAGTCTCCCAGTCTCCCTATTGTTCTGGTAAGTCAGTAAAAGATGACAATTCGAAGAAGCAGGGAAGAGAACCTCTCAGTATTACGGGCTTAAGTGGCAGAAAGGGTCCTTTGCACATTTTTTGGCAGTAAGGGATTTGATGTGATGCACCTCCCCTCAGTAACTCTGTCTCAAAAAATAGCCCAAAGAGGTACAAGCAGAATTCACTGCATGTTCTCACTCTTTTTTCTCTGAATATTTGCTTTTTTAAATGTGCTATGCAAGCCTCTTTCCAGCTGTCAATCTCAGCAGTGCTAAAACACTAAAACACGTCTGTCCTAATTCCAATCACAGACTGCACTAATCTTACCTATTACTACCCGAGAGCCCTCACGCAAGCATTGTCACTTATTTTTTTCAAAAATAGCCCTTCAGTCTCTACAGTGCTAGAGAATTCAACCAGATCGTTAGTAAGGCTCCCAGGTGATAAATAATTCTTACTTCTTAAAACAAAGAGTTGCCTGTTTCTGCTAATTATTTTTCCAATACAATTCTAACCTGAGTTAATCTAATTCCAAACTTTAACAACATAAAAATGACAAGTTGAAAACATGAAAATTAATAACACATAAGCCTTACCAGAAGAGCCCAAAGCTTGACTTCTCAAGGGTCAATATTGGACCACATCAATACATTGCATATTAAGTCTAACTCAACACTACAAAGGAATCAATGGGCTATAAGAAAACTATTTAAATTTCGTAGCAAAAGAGTGTTTGAAATATTAGTTATTTTCATTTTAGGTGAAGAGATGGAGTTCATGAGAAATGCAGATACTCTCATGAGGGTCAAGTATCCTTTCTGGTAAATAGCTAAAGGCTAAATCATATAACTTAAAATCATTATCAGCTAATTCTTGAGAACAACGCTGCCTTGAAACCAAGTGACTACAAAAAGTGCACAGAAAAGATCATCCAAGTCCCCACCAAAAGAAGTCAATTTTCAATTCCCTTATGTTGGTTTTCGAGGAACTTTCAGGGGTAGATATTAGAGAGAGAGGAAAGACAAGCAAGGGAAAAGCATCTCCAGCATCCTTTACCCACACAACGTACACTTGCATAACATGGTCAACACACAGGTCTTCCACCCTGAAGAATATTATCCTTAGTCATTCTGTAAGTCTCCTTCCACATAAATCAGTCATCCTTGCTGTCCTTCTTTGTACTGTCTCCAGTTCTACTCTATACCTTTTGAGACAGGGTAGAAAGTGGAAAAGATGAAAAAATGCACAAAGCATTCATTCAAGATAGGAATGCACTGTGAATTATAAACAGTGGCATCATGATGTTGTCTGTTTTATTCTTCATTCTATTCTTACATCTACCACATCAGCCTTTGAAACCATCAGCTTTTAAGCAGGGGAGCATCAATAAACATCTGGAAAAATGTTCTTACTTCCCCTCTGTTAACAGGGAGGGATTGAAACACAAAATTTTCAAGTATTCAGGAAAATAAGTCCAAAATGTATGTCTCTGCTAATACAGATTTATTTAATCTAATTTTAATTTATTACGGCTTTTAAAGCTTTGAAACTGAAGCAACCAGCATAATAGATTTGCTCAAAATAGACAAGAACATCAGCCAACTCTGAAAGCAAGCTGCCCCTGGTAGTGAAAAAAAAAAAAAAAAAAAACCAACAAAACAAGGCAGGCTGTAGCGGGCAGTCTAGACTAACTTGCTCATAGGAAATACTTAAAAATGTGGTTAGTCTGCACCGAAATGCAATCTGTATAATCTTTTTTACTAAAACTCCTATTACTTAGCAATGGATTTTTTCCTTGTCTGTATAACAACCTATTCCTTATTTTGAATCATACATCAGCCAATCCCAACTGAATCTTGTAAGAACTACTTCTTGATAGACTACCCTACTCAACTTTCAAAGTGTGCTCTAACATCTCCTTGTTTAGTTGTACCACAGAGGGTTAAAACCATAGGCTGAAATTTACTCATATTCTATTCAAGATTCTGTTGGCCTCTGCTGGAGGCCTCTCTTCCTTCACTTCTTTTCATGCTAAATATAAAAAATATTTTCCATTTATTTGCACAGGAGCAGTACTATTCTAACAGCTTTCTCACGCATCAGTTATTTTTTCCTGATCAAAAATGGAATACAAACAACAAAGAAACACAATAGTCCATTTGTAAAAGAGCTAAAGCTAGGAGGTCTCTACACAGTACCAGAACCACTTGCCATACAATAGTAACATTTAGCAGTTTTCAAATACACTTATGCAATTATTATAAAAATAGTATGCAAGCTAGTATATGTTATATTCTTAACACATTCCAACATCTACTTTTTATTTCATTCCTAACAGGACATTTTCATAAAGCAATTCATAATTATGTCGGGCTGTTATTACCAAATACTTAATTTACACCCCATTTTGATGAATAGTTCTAGCTACTCCTTCCAATATGTATTAGGTCTCCTATATTAACACAAAAATGCATCTATTACCAAATACTAAACTAGCCCCGTTATGTCCCTCTGAAGTTTCCAGTTCCATTACTCAGTAATATCACCACCTACAGATTTTGCCAGCCAGATCATTATTAGCAGTCTTTTTCTCATGTTACGAACTAAGACTCCAACTAGTTTTCTTCCCCACAGCTATTCCCTTAACAATGCAGTTTTACTCACCATGCCAAGACAACATAGCTTTGTCAGCAACCTCTCATAAGACATTCAGCCAGGGATTTATTTTATTTTATTTTGAAATGACACACAAATATCAGTCTTCCACCAAATTTTCAATACTAATTGAATTTTTCCTGTCCTTCTAACTTGCATCCAGAAGTCAAAATACACTTTTTCCTTTCAAACCCAGAATCTTCCCAGCTACTACAGAAGGACAGTGATCATTTTCTAAAAAGATAACACTGTAAAGAGGTAGCTGGAAGCAGAATATAAAAAGTGCCAAGAATGAAGGCATAAACAGAACTAAAACTTAAAAAAAAGCAGCTTCCACACTTCTACGCCCAGGGGAAGAGAAAACGGAAGTTTGGCAATCCTGTTACTCTTCATCTTCTATTTAGCTTTCCTCTTATATTTTATTTTGCTTTTCAACTGTTATATTTACACACAGATACTTTAATGTCACTCTGTGTGTACTAGAAAATGCAAAAGAGCCAACTCCAATATACCAGTTAGTGAAAACAAGTTCAGTTTTTAAGACAAATATATCTTGATCTGTTCAGCAGTTTTAGTTTGTGCTTGCAAGCAAGCAAAAAAAAAATCTTACTGAATTTCTCACAAACTAGCAGACCACTGTTTCAAAACTGCACGTGTTCTTTTTTCAGTTCTGATACCCAAGTATATTGTGCAATTCTACAGATTATGAAGTTTATCTTTCTTGTTTACTTTTCCCTCTTCTAAAACTCCTTTGATTTGATTTATACTGCGAAATCACTGGCTACCCTGAAATCCACATACAATCCAAAGTTCTCTCGTATTTTTCACCCACCTATATGAGGAACAGATTAAAGGTCCCATCTGTTTCTTTTTTAAAGCACCCTTCTGCTAATCTCCTGCTCCATTTAATTCTTACAGCAAAAAATCTTGGTTAGAAATCCCAGTAACTAGAAATGTGCGCATAGTATACTCTGTATACTTATGTCAGTGTTCACAGAAGCACAGACGAGAGCTCTCTTCTGCCCACTTCAGGCTGCAAGGTGAAGATACTTGAACGTGTAAAACAATTATTCTGCTGTTTGTTTTTAAAATGTGACATCCTCTTCTCATCGTTTTTAAAATTGTTTTCTTCCATCTCCACAATGATCTTCAGCAAGATAACTCTAAAATCCTAACAGAAAAAAGTAGATGGGAGTAATTCTGTTAGAACTACTTGAGAAGGTCGGTTACCAACATTTATTTGTATTCTCAATGCCATTTACGCATAAGACAAATCAAGAGAATGTCCTACTGTGTCTTCAGTAACAGATATTATATTTGAAAGCATTATTCTGAAGTGATCTGAGCCAATGAAAGATTCCTTGCATTAGATATCAGAGGCTAAATTTCACTACAAAAGAAAAGACTATTGGCCGTACAAGTTACATCACTCCAAGTTAACATCCTTAACAGTGAGGATGTTAAGAAGTCTTCAGGTTTTGAACTGGTTACATTTAAGTATGCTCAGACTCTAGTCACTTAAAGCAGAACATAAGCATCTCTAACATATTCCTGCAATAAGAAAAATGGTGATTAATAAAAAAAGTTTCAAAAGCACAAGAATGTAATCTGCTTTGTTAAACACATGCTTCACTTCAATTCTTATTGAAGACTTTAGTCAGAAGCCATTATAAAGTAACACAACCACCTAAGTAAATTTCAGTTTATTCTTCAAAGTCAGTAGAATTTATACATTAAATCCAAATCCATATTCTCTTTAAATAGGATTTTGAAAGTGCTTTTTTGCTTTTTTGACAATACTCAGTTCAAACTGTACATTAGATTACAAACTTACACAATCCTCAACATTGACTAAGGGGAGAGGGAATTAAAAAAAATTATGTTTGCCATAAATCTGCTGTTACAGAACCACAGCAATATAGAATCATGCAAACCTGCAATGTTTAATTGCTTCATACTACATACCACATATGTAGTAGTTACTAAGACCCACATTAACACAAGCATAAAGCTTTCCCTGACATGCTATGAAATTTAAAAAAAAAAAAAAACCCACAACCAAAAAAAACATAGTGTTCTCCCAGGTAAATAATTCTGACATACTGCAACTACTCAGAGAGCTAATAGCTTCCCTGGAATCTCCAGCGTGCCTCTGTAAAGCAACACTACATTCACAAAACAGAGCTAAATTTCAGTATGCTCCTGGTTAAACTATTAGGTCTTCAAACAGAGCAAAAACATATCCCAAAAAGCAGTAATTAGAACTTTCCACTTAAGGAAAGCAATTAAAAACAAAAACACCCTCTTAAAAGGTACTGTAGCAACTTTCAGCAAAAACCATGCCATGTCACTGTTCTACAGCGAAAAAGAAGAGCGTGCACCACTCATAAGACCTGTTCTCTTCTACAAGCTTTTGGAATGCCTCTTCTAGACACTCCAACTCCAGCCATATAGTTTTGCTTCAAAAAAAAACAGGTGAGATCTCCAATACTTCCAATGGTCCTTACCCATGACTATTTTACATCACTACAGGAGAATGTCAGCAGTTTATGATAAATCTGAGCACCTACAGAGAAAGTATCCTACTGATGCAATGAAAACAAACTTTTAAAGAAGGACCTGGATGCAACCAACTCCTATTGGCTGCATTTGTACACAGACCAAAGCAATACAGAAGAATATCGCTATACATTGCTTAACTCAGAATTCAAAGGAAGAGTTTGGCAGTTCTGGTTTACAAGTTCCATAAGGACAGCAAAAATAACAGGATTTTGGTTAAACTGACACTACCATAGAAACTGGGGAACCCTATCCCAATTTACACACCCTCATACAGGAAGGCACACTGGAGCAGGTTTTCTATTGACTTTGAGTCATATGCAACTGATGCAGAGCTGGAAAGCCTTTTTTTTTTTTTTTTTAATTGAGGTGAATGTTACACTGTGAAGAAGCAGGTAAGAGCAGTACTAACCTAGCTTAAAAGATAGACATTTTTATCAGTAGCTTCACTCCTTCTCTTCAGTCTATACAAAAGAGTCTTCTTAACCAAGTTAAAAGTAACTTCCAAGAATCACTTATGCATAGCTTGCTGCAAGCACTTCTTTTTGGTTTTGTCTACCACCATCCATTCCCTCTCCAAGCCTTCTCACTTCATTATCGGCATTTCATCCAACTAAATTCTAGGATGAACTTGGGTTTTTTGGGGGGATTTGGGTTGTGGCTTTTTTAAGCTAACAACAAGTGTTTGCTCTAAGTGCATAAGTAGTAGCCATTTTCAATTAACAAACATGGCTTAGGTCACGATTTTTCAATTATGGAACCTTAGTTTTCAAATCTAGTGTTTTAATGGCATAGGAATACTGAAGCATGAAGAAACTGAATGCAATACCAACTTCTTGTCACAGATCCTTACCCCCGACTCTTCTTTGTGTCCAAAACCCAGGAGAAACCACTTTCCCCACACACATACTTTAAAAGAAAAAACAGGAAAGGGAGTAGAAATTCCAACTTATCAAAATTTCCAACTTCATGTGGAAAGATAAGAAGGAAAATGAAAAGCAATAGAACTTAGCTGACATTCCTCCTTCTTCCAAGGGTTCCACAGCCTCAGGAAAAGAGGTTGGCTCTGAACTGTCAGTATTGCCATGATTTAAGAAGCACCTGTAGACAGGTGATTATTTAAACTTTATTGCGAACCCTTTAACAAAAACAGGCAGGCTGACTTACAATGTTTTGTTCACCGATGTTTAGCCACAAATGTAAATTATTTTTCCAACAAAAATAATCCATATCCTTTTGGTAACAAGGTGTCCGATGCCAAGAGATTAAATCAGTCCCAGGTACATAAAATTGCTTTCATGTTTTCAAGTAAAATTATGTATTTAAGTGAAGTATTCTACAGTGTCATTGGAAAGAGACTACTGATAGTGGTAGAGTTACTCAAGCTAGAAGCATTTATAGGATCAGACCTTTAAAATATAGCTCAAAATACACACCAAAGAGATGACAAAAGGATTCTAAATCCACAGTTTCACAAGCAAGATCAGATGAAAGTATTTCTAGTTGCCGCATTTGAACGCATCTTTGTCAAGAGTCCAGATTAACTGTGCTTTTACAACTGTAAAATTTTTCTCAAGAGGTTGAAGAATCCTTTAAACTTTTTTCTATGCAAAATTTCTTTAATCTTTATTAGTATTAAAATCAATGAGAAATAATAATTCAGTTTATACCTTGACTAATACAGACTCAGATAAGGCAGCATATAAAATCAAAACAAACAAAAAAAAAAAAGCCAGTCCATGTAAGTGAGGTTTTATCACAGCCCACCAATAATGTTTGCTACTATATCACAAAGGGATTAAAGCAGAATATGAATTTTAAGGGGAGACTCATTACTACGAAGGCCACATTGTCTCTCACGTGTATGACCATATATAATCCAGCCACCTGCAGTCAGTGACAATATCACCTAGTAAGACAGTGTTATTAAACTTGCATAACCTGGGGGGGGTTTAATGCAAAATATCCTGATGACTTTCTATATGACACAAGTGCCATGTGAAAACATGACTGAAATATGAAAATCTCTTTTTACAGTTTCACCCAAACATCGAAGAGCTCCCATTAAAATAATTAGATAGTAGTGTGTCAAAGTCCTTTTCTCTCTTTGATGTACCGTTTAAACATTTATAGAACTGGAAGCAGAGCTAGATCATTCTAGTTAAACTGGGATAAGAACTGGTATTGTTCTGAAAATAAGACAACTACAAATAAAACCAAGTAAATAAACACTTACACTTAGTTGTAATGTTTTGCCACAACATAAACAAAGATAAATGACATAAATAGGTCTTTCGAGGTCTCGAATTCACAGTCTGCTCAGCAAAACATACATTAAGAGGACGCAGAGAGACTAGCAGACACATATAACTTGAGCAGTAACCGTAACGACTTCCCACCCTGCTGTGCCCCCTCCTCTTGAGGGGAGGCACACTACGCATATTGTGTGAGGGGTGACAGCAGCTCATTGTAGAGGGGAAACGGCTCTTCACCTCCTCCTTCCCCAGTTTCACCAAAGGACGGTGAACTGAAACGTAACAATATCCTTCTCCTCTGCTTTCATCCCGTAGATAAGCCAGCGAGGGCGGCCGTGGAACTACCTCACTGACTCCCAGTCACTAATGCCTCTCGCAATCCACTCAGCGTTGACACAGGTCGGGACTCAGCCCTCAGTCACCCTCACTCGAAAGGCCGTAGACCGGAGTAAACAAGGTTATTCGCCTGACACCAGACACCAGCGACACCCCCCGCCCCATACCTCCACAAGCTCACCAAAGTACCGACCCTCCCTCCCCTTGCCAGGTGTGGGCCAGGAGGCCCTCAGCCCTGCCCCGACGAGAGCCAGGGCGGGAGACGGCAGGGAAACACAGCAGCCCTCCAGTCACCGAATGGGGGCATCGAAAGGGGAGAAGCAACAGCCGCCCCCCCACCGGGAGGGCCCGAGGGATGCGACGAGCTGAAGTGCCGGAAAGGAGAGACCGAGACCTTACTACAGCTCCCTTCGCCATTTTAGCCCCCACGCCCATTCCCCCCTTCCCCGCCCCTCGGTGACAGGGGCAGCTCGCACCCCT
>NW_010972675.1:308695-309053 GCF_000737465.1 Haliaeetus leucocephalus
CCCCCCCTTCCCCACGGCCGAACGGCGGCGAAGAACAGCGAGAAAAACGGCAGGCGGTTTTCTCCTCAGGCCGGTCGGGCTCTGCCGGGCCAGACCGCAAAGCGAGACGGCTGCGGCACAGCCTGTTTTGTTTGCTTACCGTGGCTCGCAGCCTCACAGCTGCTGCCGCCTCCTCCTTCTCCTTCCTCCCACCTTTTTCTTCTTCTTCTTTTTCTCCTCCTCGCCGCCGCGGCGGCTCCTCACCCCTCCGCGCCGCGCTCCGCCGCCGCCGCCGCGCAGAATGATGCCATCTCACAGCGGCATCGGCGGCTCCTGCACAACAACCCCCCTCCCGCCGCGGCCACCCCTGTTCCTGCTG
>NW_010972675.1:309076-309553 GCF_000737465.1 Haliaeetus leucocephalus
GCCGCCGCGCGCCCCCAACGGCCGAGCCAGCCTCGTGCGCGCGCGTCGGGCACGGGCAGCAGGAACTTGTGGAGGAGCCGGCGCTCGGGCCCCGTCGGAACCAAGTAGTGCGCAGCGGCGGTGGGAGGGAAAAAGGCGAGGCCACACCGAGGCTCTTCAGAGGGGACAGGGCTTATTCCTAGCGCCTGCCCCGGGCTGAACCAACTCGGGCGCTGCGGCGGGGAGAAGAGCCGAGCGGACTGAATCAACCTCTGCGAAGGCAGGGGAGGAGGGGCCGGGCTCCAGCGCCGGGGTGCCGTCCGCGGCGGGGAGCGTGCTTGCGCAGGATAAGGAAAGCTTGCGTGAGTCGCTGCCCCCCCCCGAGAAAGCTCCTCGGCGGCGCCGAGAGCCCGCACACCCCGGTGGCGTACGAGCGATAAAGACGGGGGTGTCTTCTGCAGCCGCCCCCCTCCGCGGGCGACGCAGGCAGGGCGGGCG
>NW_010972675.1:309763-368459 GCF_000737465.1 Haliaeetus leucocephalus
CGGGGCGGGCTGCCTTCGACCCCGGCGACACCTTGAGGGCCGTCCCCGGCCGGGCGAGGGGCCGGCTGTCGTCAGCCACCGGTAAAAAAGGCGCAGACTGACAAACCTGGAAGGACTTGTGTGCGGAAACGTGCGAGGCTGAAGTTGCGTCTTGCACTGAAGACTAACGAAGCTTTAGCTTCGTACCGTGCGGCGTAATGCTGCGGAGGCAACGTTAGCATGAGCTTCTGGGCACAAACAAGGCCTTTGAGTGGTTGTCTCAGAAGGTCCAGTGCCACTGTTAATTGGAAGGAACAAAAGCTTGCAGTATGAGACCCTGAAGCAACTTCCAGCAAAGCCTGGTATTTTGTTGTTCTTAAAAAAAAAAATAAACCAACATGAGGGCCAGCAATCTGATTTGGGCACGTAAATGCCTTCAGGAGAGAAAAGGGAAGGTCTTAAAAATACTGCTTTCCAACCTACTCGTTCTTCGTAGAAAATCTATAGGAAAAGCACAAACTTTGGAAAAGAAAAAACATTACGTACAGTTCGACTTTAAAAAGTATCTTAGCCTAGACTTTTCTAAAAGAAAACAACGCTAGTCTTCTCTTAACTGGTAATACTAGTGCAAGTGCCTGAAAACTGTGGTAGTTGGAGTATTTGCACGCACGGAACGTGCAAACTGTACTAACAGAATACATCGTGGGCAGTAAGGTTAGCTGTTTGCAATTAGCAACCTAATTAGTCCAT
The DNA here is from genome assembly GCF_000737465.1 of Haliaeetus leucocephalus. Lineage (NCBI taxonomy): Eukaryota > Metazoa > Chordata > Aves > Accipitriformes > Accipitridae > Haliaeetus > Haliaeetus leucocephalus. Next base: position 310,493 of record NW_010972675.1, read on the forward strand.
CTGATTTGCAGAATTCAAGAAATACTGTTTTCTGTACATCAACAAAAGCTTACATTTAAAGAAAACTACAGTCCTGCTTCTGTTCTGAGATTGTCCAAAATTGGGTACTTACTTGCTCCAAGGGACTACTTTTGTACAAACCTTTGGTCGCACTTCCAGTCTCCTAGTAAGCTCCGTCTCTCTCTCCCGCTTGGTCATTTGTTTGTTTTTCAGATGTAAAGCAATCTAATTGAGAGAAAAAAATACCTGTACCTTTAGGTTGGAACACTTTTTAATGGGGAAAAAATTGTATTTAGGAACTTTCCACTGGAGGCAGCATTATATTCCCAGCAGCAAAGGGCAGGTAAATGTGTAAATGGCAATATTTCTATCTCTGCTCTTTGCATAAGCTATTAATTTCTCTACTTCCAGGCTTTGCTTGTTACTAATATCAGTAATCTGATACTGGTACTTCATGAAAAGTATGAGCATTATTTCTTAATAGATTATATGTGTAAAATCGCTAAGTGCTGCTTTCTTGCCCTGTGAAGTATGAAAAGTGTGTAATGACTTGAAAAAATCCTCTATACACAAGTTACGGGCTTCTCTGGCTTGCCTCCTCCCTGTTTCAAAACAAGCTTTGTCATACATTCGTCTCACCCTGGGGAACAGTGACATTCCAAGTATTATTCCCTCTTAAAAGACATTTGATACACTTATGAACACAAAATGTCGCAAGTTTGTTAATGTCAGAAGTTTGGTTTTAAATGTCTTATAAAACCTCAAGATTCTTGCATTTTTCCAACTACTGTTAGGGCAGTAGGTAATAAATAATTATGTAGCGGTTAGAAGCCATACATTGAAAAGTTGCTGAAAATATTTAAGTTATACTTGAGTTATACTCATTAAGTATCTGAAAAAGTACAAACACAGTTTTCTTTATTTTGCAGATAACCACCTTTATTTTTTTTTCTGCTGTGCCGTGGCCAGTAAAGATTACAGATTCTATCATACAGTGCTGAAGGCTAGGAGGAATTAATGCAGGTTCGGTTGCCACATTGCTTCAGAGCTTTGCTCTTTACAGGGTTGAAATACACTGTTAACCTCAGGTTAAGGTCTCATAAGCCACTAAACTTATCAAAACATAAATCAACCAAAGTTGGAACTTTGCAAAAGAGTCTGCATGAAGATTTATTTTAAATAAATATAAAAGTAGCTTCTGTACACAGTATTCCTGAGATAGTCATTTATGAGCCTATTGGAAGTTTTTAACAGCATCTCCTTGGGTATATTTCTGACATTTTTTTCCTTGCAAAGTAAGGAGAGTTTTGGAGAACTCAGATTCAGAATAGATACCTATAAAATAGGCTGCAGAATACACTGGGGTTTTCCTTAGATATTAATAGATTGTTTCTGGCATGGTTGAATAATGTACATTTGATAAGCATGGATTTTAGGATGGGCTTTTGCATAATCTAGGTTACAGAAGACTAGAGTGTCCACTGGCCGGAGTTTTACCTTTCCTTTTCAGTGTATGTTTTTGCTGTTCTTACTGCATGCAGAGGATTGGCAGTGAGCACTGCTAGCCTTTAATTGGAAGGTCTATGTGAGTGGCAGTAGTTTTGCTCAAACTCTACTTCTGGAGAGCTCTTCTAGAACTCAGTATGAAGCGAACCAGTAAAACTGTAAATTAATGTCTCCAGCAGCACATAAAATTACTATACAATACCATCTATTTGCATTTCTGCTCTTTAATTTCTCAAACGTCTTAGGAAAGCCTTATGTTAAACTATAATTCCCTCATGCTACAGAATAGTTTAAAAAATTCTATAGAAAAGTGAAGTGTAATAATTCACTTCCTTAACAGCAATGCAGTAGTAAAGGATGAGGCTGAAACCAGATCTTTCTGCCTGTAATAGATTCAAATACACGCTGATTTCACCTGAGCAAAGGCATGCAGAACTAGTCTGTGTATATGTGTGGTTTCTCTTGTTTGAAATGAGCAAAGTTATAGAACACAAGTCTTAAATACAAGTGGTTAGGTTGGTTGCTTATGCAGCCCTAATCTTCCAACTGCGAAAAATCCAAAAAGCAGTATGTACCGAGAGTAGAGGGAAGATTTCTCTGGTAATTGTTATTTTTTACATGGAGATTTAATATTACAAAACTCATACAGAGTAAGAAAACTTTTGGATAAGTTTCTTTGGACCATATTAAAAAAAAGCATTTAGGCACCTGAAATGTGTTTTAGGTAGAACTTAAATTCTACCTTAAAGAGCACAAGCCACAAAACCCTGTAGATGTAGTCGTCCAAGCCTGCCAGTGGATGTACTTGGTGTCCATAAGCATGTGCAGTGGGCACCTGATATCTTCATTGCAGCAAAAGAACTACTGCTTGACTTACGCCTGTTTTGTTTGGGGTCCAGACAGTGGGTAGTATATCATCTGAAATCCATGGAGGGCTGAATCAGGCATGGTTAAGTTTATATCCAGTACACAAAACATCTGGAATCAATACACAGTACAGAAGTTGTGTTAAGGACAGAAGCAGAGGGAAACACAGTAGCAGTGATCACGGGGCCTACAGTATCATAATGATTAGAGAACTTGAGACCTAGAAAACTTGCATTCTGTACCTTGCTAAGCTCAAACCAATCTCTCCTCTCAAGGCAGACTATGACCAATGAGTGCTGTCTGATTTGGGATCAGGATTATCCCTACTGTGCCAGCTCTGTGCAGCTTTACAAAGGCACACTGGAGTAGTGCAAGAAAGTATTGCTGGACAACTCAGCAATTAGGGAACATAGCTAGAACAGCTGGAAAGTTTTAGTTTCTGGTCCTTCCTCCCAACAGTGTTCAGACATTTTAACCAATGGCTTTTCAATGCACAATATTGGCTCCTGTTCCAGGACAATAAACACTCCCTATAACAACTGAATATCTGCGCTGTTGTCATTCGGTCAGAGTCTCCTCATATTTCTCTCTCTGATTCTATGATTATTGTGTTCTGAAAGCAGACTGAGTATAGTTATGCCTATGTTTTATTTATATACATATATATGTTTGTGTCTGTAAAACTAGAGCTTAATTATGTATTGCCATTACAAAATACCTTACCTATATGATAAGTAAGGGGCAGGGGTTTGTCCTTCTGGTGGTATATGGTTTATTGATGTTATACTTAAAGAAGAATCCTACTGTAGTCATTTTTTCACTGCCTGTAATTTAAAGTCTCTAGTTTTACAGTGGTTAAGGAACTTGGGTACTGCACCTTCCAGTTATTTACTGTCTCATATTTCCTCCCCATCTCTCAGAGGTATGCATTTGTTGCTTCTCATTTAAGATATGAGATACGGATTCTACTATTATGTATGCAATATTTGACACAATAAGGTTCTAGTCTGTAATACGAGGTTTTCTGCATATGTAGCACTGTAAATAATATATAACAGTAATCACCTCGGGCACATTTAATTTAACTCGATGCTTAGCAAGAATTTGGTATCTGATTGCATTAAAATGATTAGGGTTTTTTAAGCAGCATTGTGGAGAAATTAAAAAGTGACAAATTCCAAAGACTTGACACCAGTTAGTAGAAATCAGTAAAATTGCTTGCCTCTGGTTTTAGACATTATTAGTTTCTTTATCTATAGATTTGGAATTATAAGGAGAATCTTTTTCCTATGCCTTTTTCCTAGATCAAAAAGTGTTAATTCAAAAGTTGTAACTTTAAAGGATGAGTGAATGCTTGAGAGGCGTAAAAACCATTGATTTTCATCTACAGTTCCATAAAATGTATTTTCCTGTGTACAAACATCTTCCAAAATGGCTCTGTGTTTTGAGAATACAATTACTTCAATACCTTGACATTGTCGTCTTTTCAGATCTGTTACTCATCATTGAGGTGCTGGTTAATCAGCAATGAATTTATTACTTTTTCATGTAAACCTACAGGCTTGTGTGCCAAATCCTAAAAATCTATGAAAACAACTTGTCAAAGTGTTGTTGTTTCTGGTGGGCTATCTCTTAGTGGCACAGGATGTACGACTTAATTTGTGGGAGAAAAAAAAAATTACAAACCAGTATGTCTCATCTCTTGTTGTAATGAACACAAACATTTGCTTTAAGTCTAGTACTCCAAGGTCTTCTCTAAACTTAGAAAACTCAGGTTTTATGTGAACATACTGGAATGTATTTGAAAGGCAGACAAAGCATACAGTTATCTTTTTATCAAGTACTGTTTTCACACTGAAAATAGTGTGAAATGTATTAATGTAAATTCACTTCTCTCTTGAAATTGTGGCAGATAAATGTTGAGCCACTGTTTGAAGTCTCTTGCTTCATACAGGGTTACTGTTTCAAAGCATGCCTGCGCTTCTGGCTCTGAAGTGGGTCTCGGATGGGGTGAGGTTGGGAGCAGATAGTAAGCAGGCTGGGTATGGCTTAGATGTCTGAGGAGATAGAGTACAGAGACAGGTAATGGAGATTGAGGGACTCTGGTCCTAGTGTATGAGAGTAAGTGGTATGCAACAGAAGAGTGTGGGAGCATAGCAGTTCAGTTTGGGGCTGAAGGAAGGAAGAGAATAAGATTGTCCAGAAGGCGTCAGGTATGGGGAGGGCATTTAAGGGGAGGGGAATGGTTTGTCTTGTTCTGTTCGTATTTCTGTAGCAAGATTTTGTATTTTTTTCTCCCCAATAAATGGAAAACGAGTTTTGGAAAAGAAAATCAGAGTATGGTAAATTATTTTAGCCTCATTTTGTGTGGAAGCAAGATACGTGTTTACTGAGAGTGTGTTCAGTGACCAGTTACCCCTACCAATAACTTTTGAGTTCAGTGGCCAACTTCAAACGTGTCTTACAAAGACTGATAAATTCTTACAAACTTTGAGAGAATAGATGGCAGAGTATAGTAGAAAGCTTCTGTAAATGTCCCCTGGAAGGGCTACAGACAAAGAAAAAGCTACATCGTTAAATTGCACACTATTAACCACTGGAGAATGGGGAGCAGGGAGAGAAAGAGTAAACAATAAGCCAGTGAGCCCTTATAAATGCCTGCCATAAGAGAAGGCTTCAGTTGGAGTTTGCATTCTTAGGCACCACAGTCAATCAACCATGAAAAACAAATCTTTAAGAGACCAAGCTTCATTAGTTCCAGTACTCACTGAGTGATGTGATTTAATTGCAGCACCACCTAAAGCAATGCTATGCAGCCCATAGTCTGCAGATAATTGATGGTCAATAAAATATCAAAAGGGAGCTCAAAAAGCAAGTCAAAACCAGAAATTCCTGCACAGCCATATTCTCCCATACATACAAGCAAAATGGAAGAGGAGAATACAAATTAGGATAAATTTTTAATCTTTATTTGTCTCTAAAATAAGGCCATTGTGACTGCTTCGGCACAGTAAGCACAAGATGGTCTCTGAGTTTGTTTTTCTTCCAGAGGTTAAGTGTTCCTTCAATTAAAAAGGTTGAGAAATGTAGTGGTCTAGAGACCACAATCAGAGAATCAAGGCTCTGGTTGTTTTAAGAGACCATATGTCCTTTTTCCTTTATTGCCCTATTTAGGTAGTGTAACTGAAAATGCTCAAGTGGATGTAATTTGTGTTCGTCCTTTGTGAGAGCATGGCCTAAGTGAACCAGAGCAGCCATCAGTTTGAGCTGCAAGTTACTCTTGTCTTTTCTTGATACTTCTGTGAGCATTAATCAGAAAAACTAAGAAATCCGAATCTTCAGTTTTGTATTTTCTGAGACTTAGCCATCTATTTTTTCTCTTAACGTTACAGTGGTTGTTAGAATGTTCATGATGAGAGCTGAGAGCTCTGTCTTCCTTTCATATAGAATATATGCATATTGCATTTCTGTGCAGAACTCTTGCCATGACTTTTTTTTATTCTAAGGAAAAACACAGATCTTGAACCTCAGCTTTCTCCTGACCTGCCTCTCTGACCTTTCTTGGATTCTTACCTGCATGCCTTTTTTTCTCAAGTCCTAGTACTTCTTTTTGTCTCTGAAAATCCTCTCTTCTTTTCCTGAACTGGAGATAAGAATTAGACCATGGTACTATATGTATATCAGTAAATAAAATAGACTCACAAATCCATGCATGTGTTTTAAAAACTTGTTAGTTAAAGGTTTTTTTGTCAGGTATTTACAGTATAGCACTGTTTTGTTTCTTTAGGTATAATTCCAATGTTTAATGTAAGTTAAATGTATTTCAATTTTAAGGCAATACACATCCTTGGTAGAACATAACAGTCTTGGTGAACGGTTCCTTCCATGACTGTTTAAACCGTTAATAGGAATAGACTGGAGAATGTTTAACTTTGCCACTTTTGACTTTCTTATTATTCTCTTTTTTAATGCAGCTACGAGACATTGTCCCCAGATTGTTATTAAAGTTTCACTAGCAATTTGTGCATGTTGTATATTTTAAAATGAGATATAAAAATTATACTTATGTATACTTAATTTGCTATTTAGAATCTTCTAGGCACAGAAGGGAGTAATAATATTTTTAAATTGTTATTTTTAAAACTTCTCTTTTCTTATGACTTATACAGGAGTGTTTTGACCAATTAAATATTAATATGGATCAACACTTGCATGATCACTCTGTGGAAATCAGTGTCCTGTTGCTCTTTAAAAGCATTTAAAAATACATTGCAGTTTTTCTTCCACATTCTGCATATTCAATTTAACATGTAAAATTCTAGCACAAATCTGATGGAATGACAAAAGACACATTTGAAATAGAGCTGCTTTTCCGCTCTCTTTTGTCTTCTGCATTCACCTAGATGACATCTGTAGCTTTGGTGGGTCTGTTTGTGACATGGTCACTAAAATATTGGCAATGTCACAGGCAATTCAATGAAGTCTAAGTCAGTATTTCCTGCTGTAGTCTCAGCTGTTTGCAGTACAGTGGAGGGAAGCGAGCTTCTACTGTGAGTGAAAGCCCATGACTTTTAGTTCAGAAAATACAGGTTTTTCCATAGGTCTTTCTCTGTCTGATGTAAGACTTTTAAGAAGAGGCTTAGTTCAGAATTTTCAAGTGTATAGATTCCTATATGCAAAGGTATGTGGAAGATATATGTGGGAGATAAGCTCAAATAGATTCATTTTCTTGTGTTTTTAAAGGGTGAGTCCTATCTTGCACATCTCTGTGTATGAACTGTAGGCGTCTCCTTTGGCTCTCTACCAAGCACTGAGTGAATTACAGAACTGACGTGAGATACCGTGCACAAAAACTCTGCTTTATGACTATGGCCTCAGGGTTGGTTCCTATTTTCAGAAAATAGTACTACCCATCAGCTTTTTTATATTCACTGGGTGGTAGGTAGGAGAAAAACAAAAGCAGGGTTGAAAGGAGAAAGGTGGAGGAAGATGGATTGTTTTGAATAACAGAAATCAGCAAGATTAATGTCCATATACATTATTACTATTACTATTGCTCCTGCTAACAATTCTAACTATTCCTGAGGGAGAAACAATATATAGCATATGGCAATGAAACATGCACCAGCATAGTTCTTTTTAAGGTGTGTTATTTTTCCTCTCTAGAATTAAAAGACAAATACTGCTTTGGTATACATGAAGGAATGATTAACTAGAGGGAGTAGTATTTACATGGATTTTGTTAAATTTAACAAGTGTGTTACCTACAAAAAAATAATAATTTTGTAACCCCAAAGACATGATTCATTTTCAGCCCTTTTCCAAAAAATTACTAGGAAAAAAGGTATATTGACTGATGTAACTTTGCAGACAGTTGATTACTGTATTTAAGTCTGCACAATGTTCAAAAATAGTTTTCCAGCAATATCCAGTGATGTTTCTTGATGTTTCTTCCAGTAAAATAACAGTTTATTTGAAAATGTTGAAGCATTCTAACTTGTGTTGAATACCTATAATAATATTAAAATGTCAGTCAATAATATAAAAATGTCAAGACCAAGTTCCCTAATGATATAGATTTTATTATGAATTAAATGAAAAAGTACATTTAGGAGGAGAGGGTTAACTTGCATTTCTCAAATATAAGTCTTATTTTCTCCCCTCTCTCCCAAGATGTATCACATTAACTTTGTTAAGGAGCATGCTAGCCTTGCCATATTCAGGGAAGTTACAGACCAATTTTGTTGATTTGTCTTGGGATACAAGTTTATTTTCATGTTTATTTTATGAAAGTGAAATGCAAAGAAAATGAGAGAGAAGTTAACAAAAGTGGAATTCAATGAAACAAGAGGGGTAAAAGATTCATATAGCAGCAAACTGAGAACTCTCATGATCTTGGATATGTAATTTTTTTTAATGGTAACTTGCCTTGCATCTGAGTGATTTTACACACTCCTGAAGGTTCAAGGTCAGTCATTATTTGAAAGGGAAATGGTAAGAAAAGCAGAAGGAAGTGTAGATATTTCTGTGTAAGTAATATCCCTTCTAAGGCAGAGATAATCCAGAGTTATTCTGAAATAGTTTGCTTATAGCAAACAACTGTTTGGGCTTTCTGCAAAGCTATGGCAATCTGTTCTTGTTCAATTACATTAGCTTCTTGGTTGTAATTGAATCAGATTTCTTTCCTAAAATGTTATGCATAAGAGAGTGATCCATATACTTAGCCTTTGCTGTTTCCAAGGCATTACTTTTATTTTTTCAGCAGCTGTGCCTGCTGCACTACCAGTGGCCAAACAACAAGCACAAGACTTGGACAACAGCTAAGATGTTATAATTGCATTTTCAGTCAATCTGGATTACACTGTAATGGAGATGAGAAAGCATTTTCTTTTAAAAAGCAAAGCTTGAATGTACAGGTTTAGTGTAAAAATTACAAATCGTTTATAATTAAAAGGATTCTAAAGTTCCACTGTCATTTTTAATATACTGAAATACCTGCAAATAAATAATTGATAACAAGACTGAACTGCAAGCAATATTTTTTTTATTGCAATCAACATAACTGACAAAGCTGGATAGGCTCCAGTCAGAAGACTCAAGTCAAATGATCTTTGTGAAGGAGTTTAATTTTGTAATCATTAGTTAGTGGAGTTGACTCTTTGTCCCTTGATGGTCAGTTATTAAAATCTCTTCTGGTCTTTAGCATTGTCCGTATTTCACTTATGAAAGGGCAGTTTTCTTGTACTGCTGGCCTGGATGGTCTGTGTGAGTTTAATACATTATTTTTCTGCATGGTTTAATGCAAAATCTGCCATCTAAAATTCCAAAATATTTATTTTTTGTTGTTGTTTTTCTCTTACAATTAAAAAAACGTTCTGGAAATCACTGTTAGGAGATTGTGGAGCAAATGTAAAGTGGATCAGGGAAAGTCACTGTTTGGAGAGTTTTTCCATTGAGTTCAGTCATTCACATACTGAGGAAAAGAACTGACTTAGATCTTGCCAGTAAACTGACTGGTTATAATTTCTCTCATGTATGTAATCCACTCGATGGCATGAAATGTTGACAATTTTCTGAAGATTTCTATAAGGAGTTATCAAGATGTGCAGCAGTAGTGCTTTTTTAAATTTTGCTTTTAATACAAAATTAGTTTATTCTGATTTTTTTTTCCTTCTGTGTTTTTGCCTGAGGACTTATTTTCTAACTAATGTAGTTCTGTCTGACAAGGTAGTATAATTCCTGAGCATCTAGCTTTCAGAAGCCAGCAAGGCTTTCAAAAGCCAGAGAGGTTAGTTTAGTTTAAATTCATCAAGTCTTATACCTTCATTGTTTTACACACATTTCTTACACAGAAAAGTTCACTTTTACCCAGTGCTCTCTTTGAGAGAGTAAGGGCATGAAATATGATAAATGTAATTTTTCATTGCTTTTGGATGGGAGTAAGACACTTACAGCTTGGAAGCAGGTCATTAATTAATTTCATGTGGCTTGCAGCCTGGAAGAAAGTGGGAAAAAGATACTGTATTAATGTGGCAAAAAGCAACCCCAGTTGTGTTTGCTATTATTGATAATGAAAACTGATGTCTTTGTATAGGCCATAAATACCTGAATATCTTATGTAGGGAGGAGGTAAAAATTCTTTGCTATTGTTTTAAGAAGACAAAACAGGTGTTTCAATTTTTGCTTCACAACTTACGTTTCATCTTGACGAAAGTTTTTTTGCCACAGAACAAGTGTTTTTTTCAGCTTAGCAATAACTTTACTGTTGTCTGGTCTTCCTTCTGAGATAGGATCCCTTCACTATCGAGTATTTTCTTATATTAAGAATCTAAGACCATGCCTGACTGTGAAGGGCAGGAGTGCAGCTGTATCATTCACCATGAATGTATACACATATGCATGACCATTTCAAACTGTCAAAATTCCCATTAAGTTGGTGGATCCCCTTTGTAACAGGGAACTGATAGATTATTTTCTGAAACTTCGGTATTATTTATGTCAGGATTCATAAATTACTGTGTTACAGGCAGAGAAGCCATTGAGCTGAGTGTGAGCATCATTTTTCTTAGCCAAGGAGAAACTGCACCCAAAGACATTTGGACAAAATATGACTTGGTGTGCACTACTGCTTATCTTGTAAAAATCATCCTATTGCAGCTAGTATTAACTTTGTATATGTTAGCAGATGCCTCCTGAAAAAACAGCTTTTTTTTCCTCAGATTCAGAAACATTACTTGAGATAAATACAATACTGTCTCCAGCAAAATTTCTATAAAGTTGGACAGTTTGGAAGTGGTATCAGAGTACCATTATATTATGTCATTTTACTTTTTCCAGTTTATGACAGGTTTTGGTATTGGTCTGTATGTTTCTGTATTTCTGATTTCATAAAGACAGACTGTCTAACTGTTTTTCTTTCAGTGGTATTAGATCATTATCCCCATTCTGGGTGCTGTGTGACTTCGCCAGAATATGTCAGTTATTTGCTCTTTCTGTGACTTCAAATACTGTCTGAGTAATGATCCGACTTTGTTTACCAGCATCTTTGAGTAGGTGATAGAACTCTTTTGGGAGACTTGAATTTCCAAAAGGTTTTATTTATTTTTCTTTCTGCTTATATCATGTACTTCATAAGTGCACAAACTGAAATGTTTTGAAACAGTTTTTAATAATCATCATTCTCATTAATGTGCCTGGTGCTGTGCCCAAAACTAATCTTAATTGGTGCACTTCAGAAGATGTGTACTAATTGGAAAGAGTCCAGAGCAAACCAAGAGATTTTATCAGACATCTAGAAAATGTGATCTACAAGGAAAGACTGAGTTTGTTTAGGTTGTTTAGCACAACGAAAGAGAAAACAGAGTCTTTTCAGGGTAGTTATTCTTTGATGATAATTTGACCTACTCTTAGGGGGGTGAACTATGCATTATTGGTAAGATTATTTGGGAAATAAATCTTTTAAAAAGAATCCTCTGATGGAAATGCTGGGCTAGGACTTGAGAAATGTGTGCTCAGTTCTTGTCTTTTTTGCCAAAGTGGCCTTGGGAAATCACTCTCTCCTTTGATCCGCCAGCACTAATGTGTTAATATTTTTCCACTCTGTGTTGTTTATAGGGCTTAAACCAATTAGGACTTTGGCACTGAAAACAGAACTCTGGCATGCTTGGAGCTTCTGATTCTAAAATTGCTCCAAGCAAGCCATGTTCAGCCTCTGACTGTTCAAAATGTCTAAATTCACCTGTCATTTGATTTCAAAATTTTCCGGTTGGTTTGCTGGATTTCTGCCTGTCTTTTGCCCAGCATTGTCTCAGTCTGAACAAGCTAGTGACTATGTCTTGCTTAAACTCACTTAGGAGCAGGAACTGGTGCAACTCCAAGTTATTTCCTGTCATGCGGAGTCACTCTGTACATCTGCAAGAAGTCTAGAGACCTAAAATCTGCTCGTCTCAGGGCCCACTTTCATCTGGTTTCCAGTGTCTCAGACTTGCAAGTTCATGCCTTAAAATTATGCTGGTTAGGACATTTCATTGAGCCTGGGTTGTTCAGCCAAAACTATTTCAACTCTTTCACTGTTGACTATAGATAAAGAAGTGGTTCTGGCAGCAGAGACCAACCCCAAGATCTCCCTGCTGAGGGATTTAATTGATAAGTTAATGTAGTTGTTGGCATCTATACCTAGAGCAGCCTCCTGTTCCAGAATTGGATAGCCCACTTATGCTCCTGAGAAGTATAGCTGTGCTCTGTGCTTAGCATTTGCTGTTGATTGGCAATATACATCTCTTTGCTCAGTGTGCAGGATCCATTTTGAGTTGTTTAAGATGTCCAGACAGTACATGTTAATGTCAGGGCACCCTGTGAAGTGGCCGTGTACCTGGCAGTCTTTCATTTTTTAACTCTTAGATTATGTACTCTGAGGGTGGGTGAAGGGACTCATTAACGTGATTAAGACCTATAGGCATTGTAATACAAATTAAATCATACCTACATACCTCACCTATTTTGTAAGTAAAATCAAAGAGTAGAATGTATTTAAAAGCTTCTACATTTTAATGGCTATCACTTCATTAGAGTACAAGTGAGCATTGTTTGGTAAATATGTTTTGTCTGCAGCATTTCAGAGGCTGATTACTCATATGGAACTGTGTTATCACTTTTATTCCCTAAGAGCAAAAAGCCTAAGTAGAAGAAAAAATGTTGCAGTAGTTTAAACCTGTTAGAAGGCAGAGAGCTGGGTCAACTTGGTCCTCTTATCATTCTCCTCAGATGGTATATACCCCGTATTATCAATCTCAACATTTAAACAAAAGCAGCAGCTGGCTAAAACTAAACCTAACTGTGATTAAGGTAATGCTGATTATGGCTGTACATGCATGGATCCTGTATCTCCTTGGTTGTTGTCACTACTTTAAACTCCTGTTCCCACCCTTCCCGGTGCGTGTAGCCATAGTTACGACTAACTGCAGTAAACTCTTCAGCATGAGGGGTTTCGCTTAAAAATACTCTGGGATATTAAGCCATATCTGTGTATTTCATACCCAAAAATAAGGGTCTGTCTACTGTTCTGACCTGCCATTTACAAAATGTAATTGTCTGTTATTTCTCATAAAATGGCAATTCACTGCTTGTCCTGCTGCCAAGAAACCATAGAAACATAGTGCCTAGTGATCTGTACTGTTTAACTCTCCTGCAGGGGCAAATCATGTCTGATACCATTCATTGGGTGATATTGAAGAACAATATGGATCTTCCCATAGCAATGATTTTCTTTTGGAGTTGCAAGTCCTGGCTGTCAATAAAGGGGCTTTTGAGATTAATCCTGTATGCAGTTCCTTGAGGAGATAGCAGACTTTTTTTTTTTTTTTTCATTCCTGAGATCATTAGAACAGCACATATACTACTTAATGTAATTCCAGTCAATAACACCCATTAGTAAACCACTCTTCCCACCTTCAGCTGGCTTTGTGTTTGATTCTAGTATTTACACTGGGTTTATAACCCTAGAGTTTAAATATCCCACTCCTAAAAATGCATATGCCATCCATAAAGTTGTTCCAATGGATATGGAATACAGCAGCTTGCATCCTGAGTAACACTTACAAGAAAGAACTTTCTAGTTTCTTGATTTCCTGCTCGCTATCCCATTTTCCTGCTAGGTCTCAAATCCAGTTGAGGGCTGTAGAGTTCACAGTACTCCGAGTTCTTGAATGAATAGTTGTATTCTGGTTTAGTAACTCAATTTTTTTTTGCAGTTACTTCCGAGAAATGTGGAGCTGCCCACTTCAAGGATAAGACTGGATGGCTAGATGGAATGTTTGTTCAAGGTCCGGCCTACACCTCTTGAAGACCTGTGCAATGAAACATTTGATTTGCTGAGAGACATTGAGATAAAATAGCATTTAGTGTATGTGATTAGAAGGAGTATGTCTGATTGAAAAGGCCGACATTTTGATCAGTGAGTTAATACTTTTGACAAGGGTTTGTTTTAATGCAAAATTTGGCTTGTGCTTTGGCAAGGATAAAGTCCTGAGAGATTAAGGTAAACTACAAACGATAACTTACTTGTCATGATTCAATAGCAAGGACTAATCTAAAAACCATAGGAGGAAAAAGGTACGCAGGTATGATTACATTTACACGGATGGCCTCTGTTTCATGGTGGAGCTTGTAAACTGTTACTGCTATTTTTAAGAGAAAAACATTGAAGCTCACACCTTTAAGTGAAAGACCCTTTGCATTAGAATGATAGAAATAAGGCTTTGATATGGAAGTCGTGACATGATTTTATGCAGTCACTTTTACCAGCATGCTTTAGTAGCAGTGGCTTTCACTGGTTTCAGTGGCTTTCACTGTTCAGTTTCTGCATGCTTATATTGAGCAAAATGAGGATGGTTCATGCAGCTGGCTCCCAAAATACTAAATTGAATAGGTCTGTTTAATCAGTCAGATGGTCAAACCTCTGAACCCGAACTGAAATGCACCTACTCAGAAGTGCTCTAATGGTGGACCATGAAGACCAGAGAGAGTAGTGATAATAGTGTTGGCAGAACTTCACAGGTACTGTCTCCTGACAATGAGGAGTGGTAGAGAAACGTGCTCAAAGAAATTGATAGCCTCAGTAATGGTTCTAATGGTTCTAAGAAAATGTTATCTTCTTTAGTCAGCTGCTCAGTGCTTTGTGACCTGTGCTGGGCAGAGTGACCGTGCTGGTTAACTACCTAGCACAGTAGTTCTCAGCATCCTGGCTGCTGCAGGACACTGTACAGCAGCCTACCACACTGGGCAGCTCTAAGGACAGGTTCAGGTTTTTCTCATAAACCTTGCATATACAGTTCACACAAACACAGCAACTTACCCCGGAGGTTCTAACCCTGCTCCCACTGAATTCAGTAAGAGCATTGTCATTTTTTTCCATAAGAGCAGATTAGTGCGCTATTACCTACAGTAGCTTTTACTGTATGTATTTATATGCTTTTGTTAAATCATTTGTTATTTTTTTGTGCCATAAACGATTTTATAACATATTGTTTAGAGTAATTTGGAATTTGTTTGTGGTTTTCATACATCTACGAAAGTCATAATATTTGCTAAAAATAAACTTCATCTGTTTTATTTTGGCTCCTTTGGCTTCTGCACATTTGTAACAGTGTTAGTACTCCCTCTTCATGTAACAGATGATAGATAAAACACTTCAGTTTTGTAACGGTTATGATGGTTCAATTCTATCTTTTGCTAAAATATATACATATTTCATTAAGCCATTTCTGTCAAAGCTTTGGTTGAGGGGGGAGATTTTTTAAAAGAGTAATTTCAGCTTTTTGAATTTTTTAAATTTCTTTACTAAGGGCAGACAATATGTGGCCTCCTTGTCTTTGTTTCTTGGTTTGTCCAGATGAGGGACAGCTTTTGTCCCCAAACTGCCATACTCAAGCTTGTTTTGTTTTTTTGGTTAATACAGTCAGAGGTTGTAAACAACACTGGTATAGGGCTCAGCTGAACTTGACTGAAGTATTGTTATAGGTATAAAGAACTTTTATGAGTTTAGATCAGGCCTGTAATTATTTGAGTGCTCTAATTTGCCTCTTTTGCTGTATGGTATGAAGAGAATGATCTAAATCGGTTTAGTTGAAAATGCAAAAAGTGTCCTTTGCTTTATTTGAGTTTAATGGATTTTATTACAAATTTTTAAAATGTTTTAATTGTCATGTTAAATGAAGCAACATTTTTTAATGTGTTCTAGATTGATTTACCCAGTATTGGCTCTCTCAATTTCTAACCGGTGTGTGACTCAGTAGAAAATTTTGTAGTTGATGCACGTGTGTGTGTGTGTGTGTGCGCGCGCGTTGGTTTTGGCTGGGATAGAGTTAATCTTCATAGTAGCTGGTATGGGGCTAGTGGGTTTGGATTTGTGCTGAAAACAGTGTTGATTGATTGATAACAGAGAGATATTTTCATTACTGCTGAGCAGTGCTTACCCAGAGCCAAGGCCTTTTCTGCTTCTCGCCCCACCCCACCAGCGAGGAGGCTGGGGGGCCACAAGGATTTGGGAGGGGACACAGCTGGGACAGCTGACCCCAACTGACCACAGGGATATGCCAGACCACAGGACGTCATGCTCAGCAATAAAAGCTGGGGGAAAGAAGGAGGAAGGGGGGATGTTCGGAGTGATGGCATTTGTCTTCCCAAGGAATTGTTACATGTGATGGAGCCCTCCTTTCCTGGAGATGGCTGAACACCTGCCTGCCGATGGGAAGTAGTGAATGAATTCCTTGTTTTGCTTTGCTTGTACATGAGGCTTTTGCTTTACCTATTAAACTGTCTTTATCTCAACCAATGAGTTTTCTCACTTTTACCCTTCTGATTCTCTGCCCCATCCCACTGGGGAGGAGTGAGTGAGTGAGCGGCTGTGGGGTGCTTTGTTGCCAGCTGGGATTAAACCACAACAGTCTGTGTACATGCATGTGCATATAACAATATGGCATGAAAGACAAACAGTATATACGTTTTCAATATAAGACTAATGAGATAAGAATATTTAGTTTTTCTAGATTGGAAAACAAGAAAATATCTTATCAAGGACTTTGCAACTTCTACGTGCTCCTTTTCAAACTCGGTCTCAATTGCTGTTACATGTTTTAAGTAGCAAGTCAGAACATGTAGTGAACTTCCACAGATTATATTTTTGTTAAGTAATGCTTTAAAAGCATTGCCGAGTTCCCTGGAACCCTGTGCCTGCACAACAGAACTCAGTGAGGGTTTCACTGGGTCCGGAAGCTGACAGAGATGAACGTGTAGCAACTTGGGCTGAGTGCGAAAGGGGGCACGTACGTCAAAGTTGTAAGGCCCTTTGTGTGGAAATGACCATTTTCTTCCATTTTAAAAATATAACAATAAGTTTCACCTTCTTAGTATTTTCTTGATAATAAATAACCTATGCTGTTTTGTATGGTATTTTCCTCTTAAACTTCACTGCTATATGCCAGTATTAAGACAACAAAAAAAGATTTCAGCAAGCTTTTTAAAATGCTGGTGACAAGATTCCACCATATCCTGGGTATGTCATTTGATGGCAGACAATAACTGCAAGACAAAGTAAAAAAAAAAAAAAGACAGAAATTCTGCAATAATCACCTCCTAACGAGACTGTATTTTTTAATCTTTTTTAAGGTTAGTGCTTCAGGCCTGTGTCTTCCAAAAGACTAAGAACTTTGAAGTTTCATTTTAACAGATGAGTTATGCTATAAAAATGGCACCTGTCAGTAGGCTTGTGACTTGTATTTATTGCAGTTATCTGTTGCATACTTTCAGAGCAATTAGTTTTTCTTCTTTTTACTCCTGGAGAAGCTCCAAACTAATAGAAAATAGGGCATTTATTTTTCTGGCTTGCACACTAAGATGGGCTTGTCAGTGACTGTGTTCCACATCTAGAATGTTTGCATTAACACTGCCAGCTAAGTTATGTGAGTTGGAATTTTTTTTTTTAATTGAATGTCCCAGTAAATATGGATTCCAAATAGTCAAATATTTCTCACTGTGTGTCATCGATATGAAAATTTTTACCTGGGTTCTTTGGGAGGTTTGTATTGCTATTTCTTGAATCCAATTTCTTATTTTCTCTTTGTTGTTTGGAAGATATCCCAATACATTAAGTGATTTGCTGTGTGTTTGTGATGAGTTTTTGTGTCATGTAAACTGTTCTAACCACCTGGTAGATATTATTGCCATTTATCACTTCCTTTTTCCGTGATTTATTTTTCTACACCATTTTTCCACACTTTTTGGTAAAACAATCCAGTTGTCCATCACGTCATTGGACTTTGTCTTACCCCTTGTTTAAACCATTATAGTAATCTTCATGTTAACAGCTTTATAATTCTGATGCAAATCCAAATGATGGCCAGCTATCACTCCATTCACATACTTTGGATCTGTTGTTTTGGTCTTAAATAGTTGTTGAAGAGTTAAATATACTCTGTAACTTAGGCATACTTAGTGAAAACAGAAAGTATCATATTGTGATATATAAATGACAATTAAGTTACACAATATTAGCTGTAATATCCATAAATGTGCAGAATAAGCCAAGTATTGGATTGTTTTCCTGTTAACCTGAAAATCATGCTGGAATTGATAGAACCAGAATAAGAGAGTCTACTGTTGTCAACTGACTGTGAGTCCAGAGCTACTCTTAGGACCACACTCTAATATGATTCATCCTATAAATCTTCAATTCCTAATATGGACACAAATTGTCATTTTTGCAGGAAGGAGGGATTGGGCATGAGAAGTGCTCCAAACACTGCAGCCTGGTCCATTCACTGTTCAGTGCTGCTCAGCTGTTTGTGAGCAGATGGCAAGCATGTCAAGCCTGAGCTACAGAAAATGATGGGAAAGAAAGATTCAAGCTCTTGGAGCTCACCAGGAGCTCGTTCCTGGTCCTGCTCTTCATCTCTCATTGAAGACACAGGCAAAGGGGCATAGTCAGCATAATTATGCTGAACAAATTTATCTGAATAGGCTTAGCCATTTAAGAGTGTGAACCCAAGTTCTGTTGTTTGAGAAGTGTAAGAAAGAACAAGAAAAAGGTAGCTCATTCCCTCATGTTCCCCTATCCTACATTATCACTGAAATTATCATTAAGAAGTTAATGATGCTTGTAATAGTAATTCTGTGATCTGGACTTCTACTGTAAGACCTTGTTAGAGATGATATATGACCTTTTTTTTTATGTATTTGTGTGTGTATATATATACACCAGCATGAAGATGGATTTACTAACAAGAGAGTAATGTAAATTATATTATTTATAGAAAAAGGTAGGTGTTTGGGGACCTATAACTTTAAAGTCCTAATTCCTTTCTTAGTTTGTTGCTTCTCTTGCTTATTCTTAAATAGAATATAGTCGACGCCTAGTACATCCTGTCCTTACTTAGCAAATATCTAGAAATTTGTTTTGAAAAAAGCATCAATCATCTCTGATTCTGTCCTTTCCATAGTCTAAAGACCAGTTCTGCTGACAACACAATCAAGTAAGCTGCAATTCCTGCTCATTTCCTTCTGAGCCAACAGTATCCACAGACTGTAGCAATAGCAGCTGCGTATCTTCCCTGGCACAGAGTGATTTAGGGTGGAGAGCAGATTCTTTCCCCTTCAAATCACTTCAAAAAATTCTTGGCAGAAAGCCAGCTGATTTGTTCAAGTAGGAAGGTTTGATTTATCAGTACAGAAAAAGTATTCATGCACTGCTGAATTGTATGAATCCAGTGTGTGTCCCAGACCAGTTGACTTTGTTATTCTTCTGCTCACAACAAATGTTTTTAATGCAATTACTAAACAGTACAGAAAAATGCAAATTTGAGAGAATGTGGCCCTATTACTTTCTTCATTGCAGTTTGTGAAATAATTTGTGGTACAACTTGCGATATAGGTGTGAACTGGAAAGCATCGGTCACAGATTAGACTGGGAAATACAAACTAAGAAATGCAAGATAACAAAAGCAGTGCAAGGAAGCAACTACACAGGCCAAAATGAAATTGCAATCCACAAATCTTACAGTTTGTCTTCTTTTTTCTTTTTTTATTCTTGCTTCTGAATTACTAGATCTACTAAACAAAGAAGCCTCAATATAGAAATAAGATTTGTATTATATTTTTATACACTTACTTCTTTTTAGTCAATTTTTCTAAATTCCTATAAAATTATTTCTAAGGGAAACTCTTTGAAGGTATTTTTAAAAGTAGTAATGTAAGGTTCTCTGTGATTCACAATAAAGCAAAATATTAAAAATCTTCTGAATTCCTATTAAATCAGTATGGGATGTTCTGGGATATAACCCTTTGGTTACGTTTACATTTAAGAAGTGTGGGCTTAGCTATAAAAATGGTAAAGTTTTCTATTTCTTATGTATGAATGCATATGCACATGTATATATTAGAGACAGAGAGAGATTATATCTCAGTTCTTAAAACCATGATGCCTGAATGTTTTCCATAATTCTGAGGTGTTGACATCAGATATATTTTGTTTTTCTGTCTACTCGGCAGGAAATGGATTTTATTTCTGTATCGTATTACTGGAAGCATAGTCAGCTGAAGACTGAGATTTGCTGTTGTGCAGCCTGCAACTAAGGATTCATGCAGAAAATCAAGGTATGGCCTGTTTCAAAGATAAAAGGGCAAATTTTTTGAATGGAGTAGGAAGGCAGAATGTTGATATGGCTTTCAGAATCCTTCCTTTTTTCTTCAGCAGAATTAATCTTGTCCTGCTACAATCTGGCTTCAACTTTTCACTCTATTTTTAGTTACCAATCTTAGCCAGGTCCTCAAATAGCTCAGAGCTGGTGTTGTTTGTGTCTGATGTAAAACTGATACAGACTTGGCTGGTATTTTCATTCATGTTTCATAATCTTCCCTAGTGCATACATGAAGATAGTGTCTATGGTGTCCTGGGAGGAGATATTTGTATTGCTGTGGAGTAGATCAGACACTCATGGTTTGACACTTACAGTGCTCTTCATGTGACCATAAAGGAATAAGTGAAAATATTTTCATGAAAATGAAGTTAGTTATTTACATTTAGCTGCAGAGAGGTATCACAGTTAGAAAGGTTCAGGAAGCTCTTTCTTGAGATTCCTTAAGGGGAATCTCAGGGTAACCCTAAAGTTTCTCTCTTATTTATGTATTAAGTCTATCATACAATCTTGTATGCCATGAAGAAGACCATAAGAGTAAGATAGAAGTAGTGGTTTAATTGGCCCTTTGAGAAAACCATTAATTCAAAATTAAGCCATTAATCAATTAATTAATTAATCAATCACACATCATTGATATAAAGCTTGCTTCCACAAAAGAGAAAGAATATGTATGTAAGACCTTGCAGGGAGTTTTTATTGATCTATTAAATTAAAATGGGCACAGTGGGGAACAAATCTACCAGCAAAAACTATGAATAAGCCCTTAATATTTCCTTATAAAGTACTCATATCTCTAATTGCATTACTTTTTCTTACACTGCTGTATATAATGAGCATCATTAATACAGTTTAAAACATCCAATAAGAGTTAATTTTTGAAATAAGATTTTTCTTCTTTTATATGAAATAATGCATCTTTTCAGGCATTGTAGGATTATAAATTCTCAGATTTAGAAAATTGGAATGTAGTTGTTAATTTTGGTTCTGTGTCTCTGAGAAATGCATTCAGCAATCCATACAATATTCCTGCATTCTTGTTCCTTTAACTTTACATAGGCATAAAATACTCCAAAATGAAACTGGTTGTTGAATGCAAGCACATTCAGCTTTACCTGTGGAAAAGATGAAACAAGTGTTATGATAAAATATTAAAGAAGGCAAATATGACTTTTATATGGTAGCTTTTATGATCAAGATTTCTATGTAACTTTGCAACCATGACTACATTTAGGAGTCTCTTGACTATAAATATAATTGAAATGTCATCTGTGCATTAATTTTGGTAATAGACTACAGCAACATTAGAGGTAAGTAAAGGACAGTGGTGAAACACCTTCAGTAGACCATTCAAAAGAAATTTGGTTAAGCGGTTTATATGAGATGGCTTTTGGATAGGCTATTAGGGTTGACAGTTCTATAACTAGTCTTCAGAAGAATGTCCTGGGATTTCTTTTATTTAAAAAGGTAAATCCTTCTCTTTTGATTCAGCCAAATGTTGACAGCCATAGAAATACTGTGTTCTTGAATACAAAGCTGAATAATGCCGTTTAGTAGAATCAAAAGCCTAGTATCTCATTCTTGTTTTAAATGTTATTCCAGGTGGGTAACTTTCATTTTGATATTTTAAGGTTAAAAGCTCTTACCTCATGTTCAAAAAATGCATCTTCCAGTGTCTTTTCTCCAGTGCCACTCCCTACACCTTCAAACACAGCCTTGTATTCCTAAAAGCATAGACAACCACCCAATGGAAATGAGGTACTTTTGCATTCTGTGCAGCACAGATATCTTACATTACTTTATTAATTAATCTACGTTAAGTAATCTTTCTGTATAGAAGAACTCATGTATAGATTACAGTTCTACATAAATCAAAAGCATATAGTCAGCAAAAGAAAGAAAAATCACATTTGTTCTTGTATTTCTTACCATCATTTCCTACAACTTAAAGTAATTTACTGAAGGCACTAAAAGAGACTTATTGTAGAATGACACATGACCTTTCACTCCTTTGGACAGAGAGCACTGAACTTCTTGTACAAACAGTATCCATCAGAGCCAGCACTGTAAATGGAGCCAAAACCCTGAACTCTGATCCTCACATGGCTGCTCATTTTCTTTCCACTAGTCAGCTGGATTTGCTTTATCTGCGTTAATATTGTGTCTAAATCCATTAGTCTGATATATCATCCTGGAATATCCTGCGCGGATATATTTTACTTCATTTCTTACATGTTACATTTCTGTGAAGTTTGGTTCTCTGTGTATTTATTTTGGTTTTCTGATAAAGTAGCAGTGCAGTATAGGTCTAGTACAATGGTTCCCAAATTCATCTAAATATCCCACCATCACATGAATAGACTTGCTCTGTACCACATTAGCATGGTGGTACATGTTTCTAACATTCTGCTTATGCACAGGAACAGATGTGCATCTCCAGCTTTGTTTCTTCTGTGGAAAAAAGAGTAGACCAGACGTAATTTTGTTTTGTGTACCTGCTTGGAGGTAGCTTAAATACTATAGCTAGTCAGACTACCACAGTTAATTCATAGAGCAAGTGTTGCAGATTGATTCATCTTTAATAACAGCACTAGTCGCATCAATATTAACAACTTCATCTACTTCAGTTCAATCAGTGATTTAGAGAAAACTTTTCAGAAGGGCATTTTTACGGTACACTAGCAATAAATCAGGTCTGCACTCATCTGTGACATGAATTGTTTGGTCAGCTCATTTTAAAATTACTTATGCTTTTGCTCCAAAATCTTGGAGGCAGCAGCTGTGAAGTGAAACTCAATTTGGGGAGGGTTAATGGAGTAGGAAGGGGTTTGTTTACTAGAACGTGATTTGGCCTTATTTAAACTATAAGAGGAACTTTATATTGCACTAAGGTAATAATAAGTCTTCATGTCAAAGGCCTATGATTCCATATACATCTTTATGGGTTCTCTTGTATCTTTGCTGATTTGTTTCTCTCTCAAAAATGCGTTTAACTTATGTGAACACTCTTTAAAATTTTGCTGACATCAAAAGATGTTAAGTATTTGTATCTTGGCTTTTTCTTTTAAGAAATTAGACTACATACGGCGTAGTAATCTGCAACACACTTCACTTGCTCGTAGTCATCTGCATTGGCCAACAGGTGTAAGCCTTCTGGATACAGTTTTCCACAGGTTGGATAGAGCTTCTCTCGGTCATCTTTACTCAGCTCAGTGCCAAATGAATTAATGGTGATGATAAAGGCACGTCTGTCTGCCTCAAACTTAATATGCAAAACAAAGAATAAAGAGGTGTTATTTGAGATCTCATTCTAAATTAAGCTGGGGATATGGGTTTTTTTCAGTAAGCTAAACTATGGAAACTTAAAAAAAAAGTGGACTTCAGAGCATTAGAAACATACCTTATTTTAAAAATTGTAAATCCTTATTTGCAAATACTTCTTAAATTTTAACTAGAAAATCAAACAGTGTTTTGCAAGCATAGCTTTTATTCTGTGATTTTTGTACTGAAAATATCACCTCTGCTACTTCCTCATTTCCCTACTTAGTTACATGGAGGTTGACAACAAAAATCTCCTCATGCACCCTTCTGAAGTTATGAAACAATCCTGTTATAAATAATAATAATACAGGAAAGGACCAAGAATCAATAATACTGTTCTGGGGTAACTCAGAGTGCTGTTGAGAGTAAAGATTGAATGGAAATTCTGGAAAAATCAAAATAGTTTCTGAATGCACATATTTTAAATGATAATTTAATGAAGTGGAGGGGGCTGTTTACTTGCCAAGATAAAGTTTTCAAGTGTTTCAAGTAACAGTTAATTTTTAACGCATAGAATCAAAGGCTGTATTTCTTCTGCCAGGTTTAGATGCCAGTAGTATCTGTATTTTCCCCTGCATCAGTAGGCTGAAAGTCATTCTAATGTCTAGATCTCAGGTTGTTCTTTTGTACAAGACAAAATTTAACTTGCCATTCTTACAGTATGAATTAAAAATGTAATGGTAAATAAAAATAATCTTACTCAATTCTGTCTGATTTAAATGTGGTTTTCGGTCTTGAGATCTGAATTGACTATGTTTTTATTTTCCTTTATCACTTACTTTCACGTTGTAAGAACAGCAGAGCCCTTGCTAATTGCAGGGATTATGCAGGAAAATCTTTCAAGTGAAGCATACATAGTATACACATGCTTTAGGCAGCTTGCGAAATTTCTTATGCTGTGAATGAATTTTTGAACTGTTTTAAGCAGAAAGGTACTCTTTTCTGTTGAATAATAAGACTGCAGTTGCAACATAGTTCTGCAGCTTTAGCAGTTAAGCACATACTCATAGATCCTACTCCTGTGTACTGGAACACACTGTAACAGGGACCCAGCTGCCCTTTGGCACCGACTTCAGAGTAAGGAAAATGAGTAAACAATAGAGAAACAATGAGAAGAAAATAAGTGTGCTTGAAAAGATTTCTAGCTAATGAGTAACAGGGCCAAATTTCACTTGCCTTATTAATATGAACAGGCATATCAGCCCAAGTGAAACTGTTTTGGAAGGGCAAGTGCTTTGTTTTTTTAATTTCTTAAAGCCATATAGAATCTAGCTGTTAGATTTGTAATATTTTGTTGGAAAAAAAGCATGCTCAGATGCAATTGCAACTAATGCTAGCAGGTTTGGGGCCTACTTCTGGTGGCTCCCAGTTTAAGAAAATGTGCAGGATCAATCCCATCCATACAGACCTTTCAATTCATCAAATTATTGGCACATGACATTCTCTATAGTGAGTAAGGCCATGAGGCAGTTACTTGGTGACTTAGGCCATTTGATTGCTGCAGGTAGAGGTGGAGTCATAGGGTGACCATTTCTTAAGTGCTTTAATTTCCATATGGGAAATTGAAGTAGCATGTCTCCTACTTGAGAATTAGCATGGGGCCCTAATAACAGGCACAGCACTAGCTGCAGTGCAGTCCTGCAGTTTCTTGCCAGATTCAGGGTTAAACATGCAACATTTGTTGTCCATGGTGGAAGAGAGATCGTCAGTACTTTTAATGTGGAAGGTTGGCACTGTTACTGGTGGTCAAGGAGTTGCGGAGCTAAATACCTCAGCCTCATTCTGGTAGGGTCAGGTTGGTAGTCTTACATATAAGATTACAGAATAAATAGCAAGTATTCCTTTGACTAGTTAAACTTTGGCTTTTTGTGAATTCAGCTATTATCAATCTGCTCTATGTATGTCTTCAGATTATTAAACTGTTACAGAAAACAAAATCTTCTACAGAAAAGTTTATCCTCCTAGCTGTTGACATTAGATAGGGATTTTAAAGAAGCTTATCATAGACCAAACTGTTACCACTGGTATAAAGAGAGTTTTACAACATGCTTAAACTAATGTTGGTAAGTAATCTGCTCTCAGCATGAATGTCTAGCTAAAAACAAACTTTCTGAAAAATACGAATCAACGGTGGGAAATGTCTTTACCTCTGCCAGCCAATCTCTTGATTTTTATTTTTCAGAAAAGAGTAGTCAAATACTTAATTTCTGGTCAATTTAACTTGATTAAGAATGTTTTCTTTAGAACATAAACTGAAACATTATGACCTGGTTAAATAAAATATGAAATTGCAATCCCTTTTAGGACATTGTTTCATAAGATGTAATTTAGGCTCATTCTTTTTTCAGGGGGGAGCTCGCAGGATTATTATCTCTCTCCTATAATACAGACTTCAGTGGGATGTCATCAGAATTTTATTCCATTTCCAGGATGTAAGTTTTGCCTCTCCAGAAGAAAAGACTCCTGGAAGCAAATGGGTGATCTGACTCTCAACACAGAATTGTGATACACCACTTAAAAAAAAATGGAGCTGAATGCTGAGAACTCAATTTTAGGAATTTCTGCATCTTTTATTACAGTAACAGATACAAAAATATCATTCACTATGCTGCAGGTATGCTTTGGGGAGGAGGACATTAGGAATTTGGCATGTCATGGAAAAAATAAATACTAAAGTTTTCTGAGTTGAGACAAAAATAAAACAAGCAATGTTGGACTTTTCTGTATGACACTAGTTCCAAAGGTCACTCAACTCTAACTTCAACCATCAATTTTAATAGGAGAGTAAACAAACATAATAATGCCATGAAGCTTAAAGATTATTGATTAGTATATATACAGTAATGCCAGACCTTAGCTATCCCAAATTTAATTTTGAGCTAGGAGGTGTAAGAATAATCCACTTTTTAAATTTGTCTGCATAATACAGAAAAATGTTAAGGGGCAACAATTTGAGATTAGTGAACCATTTATTCTGTTTCACTCTCTGTTATAGAAAAATATTACCTGAGAATAACTCCTCCCTGGTAATAGATTAGCTGCTTCTCTAGTCAAGAGGTAGAAGTCATCCTAGAATAAAGTCTTCATTACATCTTAGAAAAACAGTTATTATTCAGAGGAGAAGCAAACATTTGACAGATATGTTTGCAAATGGAGAGAGAAGGAACAGGAAAAACAAAATGACCTAATTATGAAAACACCGAGGAGTACTTTCATGTACAAAGACTGAATTTTTCTTACCTCAAGAATAGGTCTCATTATTTCTGCTGTAGTACCACCTTGTTTTTCACAAAACTTATAAAACGCCTCAAGATAAGACTATATGAAAGAAGAAGAGAAATATTTTAAATGCTACTTAAGACGTGGACTAGCACGGCACGTAGTCATGAACCTAATTTTTAAATACTTCCATTAACTTTGATAATTCTACCTATGAATTTAAATTCAAATATGTGCTTAATTACTTTGTTGGATTGAAAGTTGAAATACTAAAATGCAAATGTCTTGTTATTACAATATGGGTTCAAATGTTTTCAAAAATTGTTATAGGACAAATGTTTTCTTTGCTCTCTAAAGAAGGAACTTCTTGAGCTTCATTGAGCTTCCACTGCATAATAAGCAGATGGCTGAAGGAAACTCTACATTTATAGTGTGGAGGAGGGGATTTGGGAATATGCCACGGCTGTTGGGCCAGCACTATGAGGATACACAAACTAATCCCTACTGCTCTACCCTAAACCCTGGATTAGGACAGAACAGCGGACAAAGCTTCTGTAATACTGGTCTGCAGAGCCTTCTGGTCTATTAAGGATTCTGGCCTTCACACCCATTTCAAAATACCTGTGCAGGAAGGACCCTAAATATCTCAGAGATGCTGTTCCCTCTGCCTCTCTATCCCCCAAAATCCAGTTTTAGGTAACATTTATGTTACAAAAATGCACTTGCTACAACTTCACACAGTCTTGTTAAAAGAAGCTGTCACTAGCTATGCAATTTTTAAGTAGAGACATCTCAAGGGGGATCGTCTACATGGAATTATGCGTTAGGTTCTGTATAGTGCTATCTGATAGTAGATCTGAAACATAATTGATCTCATTGACAGCTGAAGCAGAGGAGAAAGCATATATTAATAATTTAGAAGTGTTTGCAGAATAATCCCCCGATACTTAGACGAGTGAGAAAAAAAAAAAATAGATTTAATAAGTGTAATTGTATGGTCATCCACAGAGGATATAAGAATCAAATCTGTATTTTATCAAATGGCAAAAGAGTGTCTAATTTAGTAGTACTCCAGAAGAATTAAAATACTTGGGCATATCTGATGTCGTTTTGAATGAGAGGAAGGAGCAGAATATTTAAGAATCTAATATTGGCTTGGGAATTTATAAATACCATTTGTAATACAAACAGAATTTTTTTTCTTTCTCCCTAGTGCAATCAGATCACTTTAAGAATACTTCCTGCAGTCTGGGGCATCCACTGTGAAAGAAAGATAACAAAGCATTTGGAGACAATATGCCAGGAGTAACCACTAACAGAATGAAATATGTATAGGCTTTAAAGAGACCACTCTAAGAATATTGACCTGTGTGCTAATATTTGTAAAGTACTTTGAAAATGCAAGGCACATGTTAGATGCCTGTCCTTACAGCAGTGTGCTGTAGCAATGCTAAAGATAATTTGAAAAGGAAGAAAATTATACAAAACCCTTACATAAAAAAAATGTTAGCTAGACTCAAAACAATTAGACCTTTTCAAATCACATCTACTTTTATAAATAAAAATAACTGTTAGCCAAGAGCCTGTCTAGGCTTACTTAGGACCTAACAGTTCTGTGGCATTTGGTGGATAACTGAGTTATTCATAAACAAATGGATCTGGGTATTAGCCTGACATCTAAAGCATTTTCATTAATGAGATATTAAATTAGAATTTGGATGCAGACCTAAAATTGGAAAACTCTCCAAACAGTAGAGTAGAAATGAAAGGAGCTGGATTTGATTCCTGGACTTGTCATCAACCAAGTGAGCTTAGACAGCTTGCTGTATCTCACCATGCTTCTGTTTCCCCATCCATAAAACAAGGTTAATGATACAGACCTCCTCTTCTGAGACACTTTGAAAAACCCCAAGTGTTACCATTATGTTGCGAGAACTTGCCTTGTACAGTTTGTTGCGCATTATTTCAATGTTCATTTCATCCAGGTCATTTTCAGACAAGCAGTCTTGAAAGAAAGCAGCTGAAAGCAGAGTTTATTATATTGCAGTATAAATCTACATGCTGATAATATGCATCTCATGTCTATTGCCATTCACCAGTGAGCAAGGGTCTGAGGTTTCTGTTGTACAAGAAAGAGGGATATAACAGAGAGGAAGAGAAATCCTCTTGATTTTCCTCTTATCCTCCTATCCCTCCTTTTTAATGAGAATCTGCTGTGAGGGGAATCAATCAGTGTTGCAGCCAGAGTCCACATCTCCAGAGAGAATCAGATGAGAAATGCTAATGAAAGCCCTAATCTTCTCTGAAGTATATGATTTGGGCATTAGGGAGATTTTCTAGTGAGGAACATGAAAGATAATTTTTGTCTTAAATCATGCAGGTATTCCACAATTGTTACGGAGAATCCTCTTTCCTATTTTCCCTCTTCCTCTTTGGGTATGTCTGCAGTGGGGGAAAGGCAACAGGTTGCAACTAGTAAGGGGCACAAGCTTTGACCTTGACATGTGCTTCCAGGTCCTCTGCAAAATGGGCTAAAGAGCATGCTTTTGAACAGGGATGGAGAAGATGAAGTTCATTTGTGCAGCTGGACTGCTTCAAAATACTGTATTCATAACTGACAGAAGTATGCCAATCCCTCACTATTCCT
The DNA here is from genome assembly GCF_000737465.1 of Haliaeetus leucocephalus. Taxonomy (NCBI): domain Eukaryota; kingdom Metazoa; phylum Chordata; class Aves; order Accipitriformes; family Accipitridae; genus Haliaeetus; species Haliaeetus leucocephalus. The sequence goes on from NW_010972675.1 coordinate 339,740, forward strand.
AAGCTATGCCAGTGGGGCAGACCAGTGCTGGCTGACCAAGGGTGTTGTCTCAGACAGTGGCAGTAGGAGATGGTATTTAGAGAGCGTGTGTGAGCCTGGCCATGTTTTATGGTCTTTTCCCTTCCTACTCTTCCAGCATTCAGGTTTTGGATAAAAAATATTAGAGGACATAGCCCTAACAGTTCCCTTTAGTATCTGTTCATAGCTCCACTGACTGTGAATTTGTCCCATCTTTTTAAAAATCTGATACTATTCTCTGCTTTTACAAACTTGTTTAGCAAAAAGATTTCCAGAAATTTACTACCAGCTGTGTAAAAAGAGTGTTTTATTTTACCTGTTTTAAAACTAGTTTTCTGCTGGGATTTGGTCTTCTAAAGGATTTGGTAAGCAACAGTTCATAGCTCACCGTGGACAAACCACTGTCCTCAGGACTTTGTAAACACTGTCCATATCTCTCTTCAGCCTTGTCCTCTCCATACTGGAGTCCAGCCTTTTTAGTCTATCTGCACATGGCAGGGCTACCCCCTTGTTCATTTTAGCTGTCCTGCTCTGTACCTTCTCTGATCTCAATGTCGGTGCCCAGGTGCTGGCAGGGAGGGCTGGAGGGCTGCAGGGCGGCCCCTGTGAGGGGAGGCCAGGGCTGCCCTGTGCCGGACACAGCCGGTTCCAGCCGGTTCCAGCTGGTTGACCCACCACTGGGCATGGCTGAGCCCATCAGCCAAGCTGGTGGCTCCTCTGGGAAAATGTGTTTAAGAAAGGGCAAAAACCACAGGATGTAGGGAGGAGGAGGGAACAGCAGAGGGAACGCCTAGGTCAGAGGAGGAGGAGGAGTTGCTCCATGGATTCCAGAGCAGGTGCTCCCTGGGGAGGACCTGCGCTGAGGCAGAGGATAAGTGTGAGGAGGAAGGAGCGGCAGAGAGAAACGGCCACGTACTGAGTGTAGACTCCCCCCGGCTCCCTGTGCTGCTCATTGCCTCTCCGAAGAGAGCGAGTGTAACCTCTGCTTATAACAAGGGGGCAAAGGAGAGGAGCCTGGAGAGAAGGCGTGGCAAAGGGGGGAGAAAAGGTGCTTTTCCTAAGCATGTAAATGTTTCTTTCTTTTCTGTTTCCCAATGCCTGGATCAATAATTAATTATATATGTATTAATCAACAATAAATCAAGTTAATTTTCCCCAAGTTGAGTCTGTTTTGCCTGCAACAGTACTTCGTAGGTGATGTCAGCCCATGAGCTCCTTTTTTCCCCTGTTTTCTTGCCACATTGTGCTGGGGGCAGGGGACAAGCGAGCAGCTGGGTGGGAGTTTGGTTTCTGTCTGGAGCCAACCCAGCATGCCTTCTTGAGAAGCAGAACCCAAAACCAATCGCAGTACTCAAGATGAGGACACACAGTGGTTTCATATACATTCAAGTACATCCAGTTCCATCTTATTCTCAGTAGCCTTTCCAGCACTGCCCCACAGCCTGTTAGTTTTTGTTCGTGTCAGCTGCTGCAGCGCATTGAGAAGGGTTTCATCCCAATTTCAGAATGCAACATTCCCAACCCTCACTCTGTTTTGATTTTAGATTTAATTCTTCAAAATAGGGATTTTCTTTGTGTTTGAATCATGCCCAAATCCCAAGAGGGAGTCTAGGTTCTACCACAACATCTAATATTTATTAGTAACTGTCTGCTTCTTGATCCTTAGTGAGGGATAGGCAAGACTTCATCTTAGATTTTTTAATTATAGATGCAGGTGTTGAAATAAAAATCTAGATGCTCTAAATCAGTGGCTACTTTGGATAGAAAAGATACCTGTTACGCTTCTTGAGTAGCCTGTTTTCTTTATGTCTGCTACCCAAGGTTGATGTAGAAGCTGTTAATAAATGTCACTAGGAAATGTCCTGAACACCACTTCAGAAGTACTTGATCCACACTTCACGTTTTGTGTTACCAAAACGCAGCATATCCAGTGGAAGACATGCTACTCCATCTGAGATATGCTTAAGATTACAGGATGAGTAGTTTCAAGAAGCAAATAACAAATAATTTAGTGTTCCTACCTAATGGTGTGTCAACCAAAATTGCATTGAACAGCTCAGTGGGGTTTGAGGCAATGCTGACTGCTTCCATTTGCTCAAAGCTCCCCAGTGGATGGCACTTGGGAACAAGTTCAGCTATGGGCCGCTGATGTAATGCGCCAGTTATTAAAAGAATTACGTTGTCAATCATATAGCTGTATCTGTATTTGAAAGAAAAAGTAAAAGAAATTTATCTCTATAATGAATTTTACTTTGAAAAAATACAAACCCAAGATTTTTTAAAATTAGTAATAATACTAAAGTCAGAAATGACCACAGTACTTGCAGGTTTGTATGTTCACTCTGAATCAATGTCTCACCAAAAACAAACAGAAGTTTTTAAGTAGCAAGTGGGTAACACAGTGCTAGTTTTAAACCCCACGACTGACTTGGATAAGAGAGATTTTTAAAGAAGGGGAAACTAAAATATGAATATAATAAGCATAACAGCTGTGAAATGTAGATTTGCTATAACAAGTGACAATGAGTGTTATCAAAAAGTAAATCACCTGAGCTAGCAGCTTCTTTAGTTTGGGATTTTGTTATTTCATGCAGACCATCTGGACAGAGAAGAAGCGCGTGGGAATGTGAGCACTAAAACTGCAGAGTTCGTGCAGATGGACCATTCTTAGGGCTTTCTTCTCACTCAGCTTTAAACATCTTTCCATGAGGAAACTAAGAACAGGTTCTCACAGCTTTCTTCTTTATCGCTAGAAGTTTTCAGCTGAAGGTTTCTATCAGCTTCTTACTAGTTTTACTGTCAGAGAGGCTGATAAGAGTTTTGTCAGTGACTTGGAAATGGGAAAGCTATTCCCTTGGGATGCTTATAAACAAGGATGCCAGTCTTCAGCTTGCATTGTTGATTCAGAACACAGCTAGAGACATATAGGGATTAATATGATCTTACACAAAATCTATGAGGGGGCTTGAGGATCTGGTGAAATGTAGTTCAATGATTTACTAATTGTGTTAAATATCTTGAACTAGTATCTCCATTATTAAAAAAACAACAGTGTGCAAAGTTTGTGCATATACGTGTACACGGGTATGTCAGTGTGAGAAAAGCCCTGCCATAATTTTCATATTTTCACTTTCATTTCCCTGAAGCAAAATGTAAACATTGTATGCCTACAGGTCACAGCTGGCCTAGGACAGTCTTTAAGATCCTGTTGATGTATTAGCCTAAAACTGGTCAACTACACTTGACCCTCCCCCCAAAAAAGATACTTTATTTTTTTGTTATGATAAAAATACTCCTTGAAAGTAAGCTGAACAATCTAGTGTTCTTGTTATAATATATTAAAAACATAATATCAAGGGGAGTAAACAGTTAGGTAAAATATCCTGCTGACATTTCACTAATCCATGTTGTTATTCTGTTATAAAGCAGATCCCTGTTCTTAAAGTTGTTTAAGCCATTCGTTTACAAGTTTTATCTGTTTATGATTGTATTGAGATCAGAACTTTCTCTTCATCTGGCATCCATCAGCACTTGTACTTTTAAAAAAAAACTACTTAGGTCTAAGTAACTTGCAATACGCAACATGAAGTCCTTCTGGTTTTAATGTTCAAATGGTGTAAAAAGTATGGTAGGTGTGTGATGTGTTGTCTTTTCCCCCTTTAAAAAGAATCTAGAACTTGCCACATGCCTAGGAATTAAATCACTGCCCTGTACATCATGAAATTGCTAATCTTGCATGAGTCACCCCCACAAACTTAAGTTTTGCAAGTTCTCTGACTTAAATGATGTTTGGAAATGGTAACTATTTTCCTCAATCTCTACCACTCCTCCTGCCACTGTACACAGAAAAAAATCTGCTTGTGTTCTTTAAAATAAGTAGTTGCAAAGACAACAGCTCCTCATATATATATATTTTCAGAACTTATATTAGCAAATAAAGTATATAAATCTTGCAGTATCAAAGTAATTTTTCTATTTTTGAAACCTAATAGAAATTCCAGTACAATGCATTTACACTGTTTTAACTTGTAACTGTGCTTTTTTTTGAGTCTGTGTGGTAAGCTATGTGGTAATGTTACTTACGTGATAAAATTCAGAAAAGTGGCAAGAGGTTCAAAGGCATGGTTTCTAAAGTAATGAAATTCCGTGAGTAGTTTTGCTTTCAGTTTATCATCGATGGTGGAAATAGTGAGAGGGCCAGTTTCGTTAGCCAAGAAGTTGCCATAGTCTGTAGTCTGTAGATGTAACTTCAGATCTGGAATTAGATTCAGGGGAGATCATGAGAAGAAACTGTCATTATATTGCCTACAAACCAAATAAAAAAAACCATTTAAAATATTAATTTCTAATATTGTATTTTCATATTAAGTTTCTGATCATACTCTATTGAAAAGGTTTTGACATAGATTTAATATAAGGTAAATGCATAATTAATGCTAATTTGTACTGCCTTCTATGAGTAAGACTTACTGCATGCCACAGGAAAGTGCAAATAATTTATGCCTTTGTCAGAAGTTTCACCAGGAGCTTTCATTTCCAGCCACACCAGGCACAGTGTTAATTACTGCTGTACCTAGGCCCTTCCCAATCAGGTTTTGATTTCAGTGATTTGCACCATTATATATCAGTTGTTTTGTCTCCTGCACTCCTATGGTCTGTTATGCATCAATAGGAATCATCCTTTAACTTTGTTAAGATCTTAATTTTTCATATGAAGCATTTAAGTCTCAGGTAAGACTATAATCTTATGTTATCAGGCTGCCTGAAGAAGAGGAGAGAACACATCTTGCCTGGCTCAGATTCTGGGCTCCAAATGGCTTTGCAGTGGAGCACTTGAAAGGGCAGAGCTAGACTCTCTTAGCATTTCTGGTTTTGCTTTGTCTGATTTATGGCTGCGACTACTAGACCCTAAGAAGCTGTTCCAGAAACCTGGGTTATCGTGACATATTCTATCTGAGCTCCTGACCCTGGTAACTGAGGAAAATGAGTTGATTAGACAACAAAGTTGAAAGAAGCGTTAGTAATATCAAAGAATTCCTTTCACAAATTTCCTCTGCTAGCCATTTTCCACCATGAGGGAAAAGTAAGAATTTGAATCAGTTCTTAGTGTTCAAAGCAATCTAACATTTCCTTCTAGAAAAGCTCCTGCTATATTGCATAATTATGTTCAAATGCTATATTAAAACTACCGTAAATTATAGATTGGGATAATGTTATATGGTTTGGGCATTCATAATGATTAGATTTCCAGATAAAATTTGAAGTGATACTTAGTGAAAAGGACAGCAAGACTCCCACTGACTGAAATAAGGGTATACCTGTAAGGGAAGTTAATATGCAGTTAGCAAGGTGTGCATTTATCAGTATAGTAGCTACCCTTTCCTATTTCCCCATGTGTATACTTTCTTAGTATGCATTAAGGTTGCCTACACTGAAACTTAAAGCAAAAGAACTAGCACATTGAGAATTCGAACTCCTACGCCTAGCACTCTAGCTTACTGAGATAGATAACCCGCAGAGTTTTCTATGCATGTTGGCTGCCATGCGAGCTCATTTTAGCAATTACAGAAACATAGAATAGTTTGGGTTGGAAGGCACCTTTAAAGGTCATCTAGTCCAACCTCTCTGCAATGAGCAGGGACATTTTCAACTAGATCAGGTTGCTCAGAGTCCCATCCAACCTGACCTTGAATGTTTCCAACCTCTCTGGGCAACCTGTTCTAGTGTTTCCCCACCTTCATCATAAAAAATTTCTTCCTTATATCTAGTCTGAATCCACCCTTTTTTAGTTTAAAACCATTACCCCTTGTCCTATCACAGCAGGCCCTACTAAAAAGTCTGTCCCCATCTTTCTTATGAGCCCCCTTTAAGTATTCAAAGGCCACAATAAGGTCTCCCCAGAGCCTTCTCTTCTCCAGGTTAAACAACCCCAACTCTCTCAGCCTTTCCTCGTAGGAGAGGTGTTCCATCCCTCTGATCATTTTTGTGGCCCTCCTCTGGATCCGCTCCAACAGGTCCATGTCTTTCCTGTACTGAGGACTCCAAAGCTGGATGCAGTACTCCAGGTGGGGTCTCACCAGAGCAGAGGGGCAGAATCACCTCCCTTGACCTGCTGGCCATGCTTCTTTTGATGCAGCCCAGGATACGGTTGGCTTTCTGGGCTGTGAGCGCACATTGTCAGCTCATGTCCAGCTTTTCATCCACCAGTACCCCCAAGTCCTTCTCCAGAGGGCTGCTCTCAATCCCTTCATCCCCCAGCCTGTACTGATACTGGGGGTTGCCCCAACCCATATGCAGGACTTTGCACCTGGCCTTGCTGAACCTTATGAGGTTCACATGGGCCCACTTCTCAAGCTTGTCCAGGTCCCTCTGAATGGCATCCTGTTCCTCAGGTGTGCCAACCACACCACTCAGCTTGGTGGTGTCTGCAAACTTGCTGAGGGTGTGCTCAATCCCACTGTCTATGTCGTTGATGAAGATATTAAACAGTACTGGTCCCAGTACAGACCCCTGAGGGACACCACTTGTCACTGGTCTCCATCTGGACATTGACCACTACTCTCTGGATGTGACCACCCAGCCAATTCCTTGTCCACAGAATGGTCCATCCATCAAGTCCATATCAGATCACGTCAACACACTATTGGATAGGATGGCCTTACTCAGCTAGCACTCTGGAACTGTTAGCATTTCTCCACATCTTCCTGCAATAGACTGAACTTATGCTACCAGCCTAAACTAATTGCTTCTTAAAATTATGTAGGTGATCACAGAACTGTTGACAAAAGAAGGCAGAGGTAATTGGTCTTTCAATGGTCAGAGCCAGATACTAGGAAATAGTCATAGTTTCAGTACAGGCTTCCATGTAGGAAGAAGAAAGAGAATCCAAATATGAAAAAAGAAAACCACTTCATTCAAGAAAGAGAGAAAGGTAAGCAAGATTAAGAGATAAATAAAAATGCAGAATTATGCCCAGAAATTAGTCTAAATATGTAAGATCAACTTTTTAAAAAATCACTAATATTTCCATATCACATCTACATTTCCTGTGAAAGCTGATAATTTTTACTTTCTGTTTTTATTGCAAAGAAGGTAAAAATACTTGGCATATGGTGGGATTAGATAATACTACCTCATTACATGCAGAAAGCTGAATTCCAGCTTTCCTCAATTCCTTTTCAGGTGAACCACTGATATCTACCTTGATATCACTACCTCACACTCTGTAAATGCATTTCAAACACAGTGGTTTTCAGGGGTTTAATACCTAAAGCAGATTGCAAAACCCAAATATCACCCCAAGTACTGAGCATTCTGAAGTGTGTTTAACATCATCATGAGAGGAACAGAAACGAAAACCACTGATTAAGAGTAGTTTAGTAAGACTCTGTTAACCTTCCTCAGGTTTCTGATTGACTGAGTGGTTTCAGAAACCATGCCCTAATGTAAGGTATGAAAAATATTAGCTAGAACACGTTAAATAGCCCCACCTGGCTCTCAGAAGCTATGGAGCAAATACTATGCCCAGGAATATTGGATTTATGATCCTGTCAGTTCCACAGCGTGCTTTATAGAAGTATTTCTTCTAAATGATTTAATAAATGCCAGCATGCATACTGTATGTAAGGAATAATATTTAACCCTGTCTCATGGCCTTGGTCAAAACAACTGAGAAAGTAGTCATCCACAAGCTCCAATACCATATAATATCAGTCAGGAATGTCATAATCAGAGTTCACACCATGACAAAGTTCAGTGCAGCTCAGAGACTGCTCTGTTGGCCTTAAATTATAGTATTCTCTTTGCTGTTGGCATAAGTAAGACCTGGGGACTAACACAGTTAACTTGTACTAGTAACATGACCTGATGATCTGGCAAGAGTAGATGGTTGAGCATTACAGGGGCCTCAGACATTCCTGTTCACCGGAACTTTTTAGTGATGGTAGCTGCTCCTTTTCTCAGGGGCTCTTGGAGACCTACACAAGACCCTGAGCTTTTTCAGCATGTCCACAAGGTCCCTAGGAAAGAAAATTCCTGTATTTCAGCTGTCAGTATTATTGCCATCCATCTGCATCATGTATTTCCTCATTCAATTATATGCAGGAAAAGCATTATGTAGGAAATGTATGACTTTAAATAATGTGATTTTAAATCACGTGATCTTACTCACAATTGAACAGCAACCGAACACAACAGTAAGTCTAAAGGGAATTATGCACAGAGGGAGACTAGTTTAAGGCAAATGCAGTTAAGACAGGAATGATGCTGATCAGAGAGTATTGCAAGAACTTGAACAAAGCATTAACCTGGTCTCTCCGCATCAAGCACATGGTGTCTTGTCTGACTCCTCACTTTGCTAGCCAACTATCCTCAGTTTCCAGTTACACTGTTATTTTAGCCGCTGTGTGCTGGTGCCTCCTGGCTCTGGCAAGTTAAGTGAACTTATTTCAGTGATGTTCGTGGGAGCAGAGCTGGGCTGCTTGTCCTTCTGTGACCTAGTCTCCCTTCTAAAGAGCGGTAGTCTTTCCATCACACAAGGAAGCAAGGAAAGGATAAAGCGCTGAATTTAATCCCCTCCCCCCCCATTTTCTACTTCAAAGACTGTCAGCAGGGTTCCTCTGGGGATCCCATTCCCCGAAACAGATGGTGACATAGGGCCAAACTAGTAGCACGCCGTGTTGCAGAGGTTTCAGCAAGTGTTGCAGCCCACAAGGTAGCTCCATGGAAATTATAATAATTCAAACAAGCCCAAAAGGATGTCTAAGTTAAGCTGAAGGCCTGTTCTCTCTGTGTGGCCCTGAACTGAGAGGACACAGTGATATCATTAAGTCTATTAGCATCGTCCTTTTTTTCTTTCCCTCTCACTGTAATACTTACTCTGTGATTACCAAGCAGATGCAAAGCACTAACCTACAGGTTTTCTTGTGGTTCTTCTGTACTGACATTATGGTTTCCCCTCCAGAGATATCAAAACCACTTTGAAATTAAAAGATCTTTTTGATTCTATTTATGGGTTACTTGGGGTGGTTTTGATTTTTTTTCTGCTTGTTTGTTTTAGCATATTTATAATATTTGTAACTTAGGCCAGTTTTTGTGGTGTGGTGCTATGCCACAGAATGCAGTAAATTTATTACCTTTTAATGTGAAGACATGAACAGAAAGCACTATCGGACAAGCACAATAGTACTACAGTACAGATCCACATGCTGGATCTTTTAATTGGAAACAAAATACAATGTATGCATAAAGCTCCATTTTTTACTTTACAGGTAAGGGTCTGTGGCTTTGATGCACTGTACGCTTGTGGTGCAAGTTTAATATTACAGCATCCTATATGTGCAGAGAGGTAAGTGTATTTAGCCTCATGTGCAAATCCAATACTTCTCATATTTTCATTATAAATATTACATTTGGTAGATAACTGGTGGGAATCTATTAGCTGTCTGAAAGAAGCAGAAAAAGTTACAATGGAGAAAGAGATGCAGCTGAACAGAGAAAAAAGGGAAGTGCTGGTGGGTAGTAGAGATGTGCTTGTAGGCAGGTTGATGAAAGTTGCTGCTTCTGTCACTGAAATAATTTGCATTCTAAAACTGAATGAACATTAGAAAGAAGAAGGTTCAAAAATAAAAAGTCACTGTTCTTTCTACTATAAATCTTATTTAGAAAAGGATTTTATTGTGATCTGTCCATCTGTTGCATGCCCTTAATAATATTCAAGGTGTTAATGTTGAATAATGTCAGAAAAGTTTGAAAACTACTTCCTGGTTGTAAAAAACTTTCTTGTAGCATGACTTCAAATTTAGATATCTTTTCTTAACTATTCTTAACTTAACATGAGCAAGTATTCTTCTGGGAAGGATGAGGGAAATCCTTTTTTCTTGTATGTTTTTAAAAATATTTAAACCTGTGTATTTTCATCTTATTCAGAAGTAACCAGGATTTTATGTTTGTTTTTTTCTTCATGGAGCCTTTGATGACACCATTTGTTGAGCTTCTCTGCAGAGACAAATGGAATAAGAGCAAGGTTTAATAATTCCGTCATTCTGTCCTTTGTGTCTTTTATAGATGTTTGAAGCTCTAGTAGCTTTTTCTGAACTCTGTATATTCATGGAGCAGGACTTTTGACTTAAACAATTAAATACAATATCAAGAGTGTCTCTAGAGTCTTTAAGTTGCATAGATCACAAATGCTAGTACAAATAGGCTACAGAAACTGTTGATTTTGTCCAGCTGACATAAGGAATAGATTTCACTTCTCAGAGTAAGTGCATATATGTGTTCTGTGTGTCTAAACTGCCATTGTATGAAATGGAGAGCTGATAGAGCTCTCCAGCTTATCAGCTGAAGTAGGTACCTGCACTTGGTCAGTTGAATAGTCTCTAGATCCCATTTGCTGTATTGACAGTCTCTTTAACCATGAGAGGAACTTTATCTTGCTGACAGGTAAATACCAATATGTGTCTATTTAAATGTAGTCGTTTTAAACTGCAAGATGATTGGCAAGCAACCTTCCCAGGCTTATGTTGTTACTATATTAATAGTTTAGACAGCCTCAAAACTCCACTGTATATGGGAATTATCAGGTTCTGCACTTCTCATTTCCCCAAATCTATTACTGCATACAGAAAGCAACCAATGGTTAAAACAGAGCAAGCTTATTATTTCTCCTTGTTCCTTTTTCAAATTAATCTAATATACTGCATGTTATAGAAATTATTTCAGTGTACAGTTATAGCTTTTATTTTGGAGTCAGGGAAAGAAACTTTATGTTCCTTTTGAAAGGTGATATTTTTTCTGTTGCGTTTTTTTTCCTGCCAAGTGTCTAGAGGTATGTCATATGATTCTTTGTATAAGTCTGTCTTCATCAGGCTGTGACCAGTCTTGGCCACAGAAAGCTGTTTTGGAAACTAGTGTGTGTTCTCTTTTTTACTGTGGCAAAGTCACCTTGAAAAATGCCTTCTTTTTTTTTTTAAAAGCTTGAGAATAGTTCAGTTTTATCTTTGTGAAGTCTAGTTTTCTCTTCCTGGTAAGTAAAATGTCCCCCACTGTCATAAAACTCATGAAGTAATGAAGTACTAAAATTATATCTTTTATAGAGAAACTCAGAGACAAATGGTAAGTTTTTAATAAGATTTGGGGAACTATTTTATCCAGCTGAAATGGTATGAAACTTCTACACTTGAACAGTTCTATAGCATGGTTAAAATCTGTGAGAAAGTTACCAGTCTCCATAGGAACTCTATGGATGAGATTTCCAAATCTTATCAGTAAACTGGAAAATCCCATCATCTGGATTGCTTTGCAAATCACAGTCTGTACAATCCTAGGGTAATTTCTATGGAAAGCTATTAAGTTAAATATGAGAACAGTTCTTCAAAGGACGTCCAGGGTTATCTCTGGTTTTTAAGATAAGCTCTCAGTACTTCAGTCTTTTACCTTCCCTTCTTCAAAGGTCTAAGCAACAGTATTTCTTCCTAAATAAAAAAACCCAGCAGACTTACCTTCTAGTGTCTCACACTGTGCTAAATTGACATAGTCCGCACTTGTCAAGATCCCAGCTTTGAACCCTCGGACCAGACCCTCCAAGTAGCCATGGTCCACATTGAAGTAAAACTCTGAGTATCCTGGCATGGAGAAAAGGAGATTTAATCTCTCCGCTGGATATTTGATGGTACTAAGTATCTGCCACCAACTGTTTTCCTCCTCTTTGGAAGGGGTGACAAATAGTCACTGATTTCCTGCCAGCCTATGATTGTGTTCTACCAACTGGTTTCTTCCTGTTTCTTGCTCCTACTGTAGTTCCAGTATAGTTCATGCTTACACAACAGCCAGCCAGCAAATCCACCTCCCTCCTGTCAGAGTCAGAAAATGAACCTATTATTGTTGAAAGAGAAGCCAAAAAGGAAGTATAAGATTTAACCATTCCTTACAGGAGTGCTCTGTACTGATTGGAGAATGATAAAGTATATTACAATGCTTGATAGCATTTTCGCATTTCCTAAATGTATTATAAACAGGAAGTTATCTATGAATACCTATTGAAAAATATTTCTGCACTAAAATGGTGGGCTGTGGTAGAAAATAGCCTATTCAAGGAACTTAGGCGGGGTTTTAGTGTCTCTGTATACCTTTTGGTTTTGAACATTTTTGATTGCTGGAAATTTTCTGCTGCTCGTCTCTATCATGCCCATAGGTGAAATGTCTTTGAAGGGTTTGACTTTCATTAGCCTTTAAAATGAGTATCCAGAACTGACCTCAGAACTATAGTTTGTCCAAGTTCCAATCAAAATACTCTGGTTATATTCATTAAGATGTAGAAATAACTCATATTTTTCCTCCTACAAAATAAAGATTATAAAAACAGGAATCTTGATTTCAATAATGCAAATTTAGAGCCTTTTTAGACTTCCTGATTTTGATTCAATTTAAACTCAAAACTGCTAAATCTATCAGTGACTTTTATACTGAACTGTTAAGTCTGCCACCTTTCAGATTGAGATGCCCCAGAGCTGATGGTTCAAAGTGGATATGCTTCTGTAATCAACACAAAAAGTCCTTTCTCTCCCTAAATTCACTGGCATATGCAACACATGTCTGCAAGCTTTGCTGGAAGGGAAAGTCATACCGCACACTAGGTGATATTTAGATATGTAGTTAACTGGATCTTGGGAACGTTGCAATGAGGTGTCTGAAGACTGCTGCATCGTTGGAGTGTTAACACCAGCAACAGAAATTACAACAGCTGTCTGCTATCCGCATCTCAACACTTAGCCTCATTTTTCAGTGCTTTGAACACGTTTGGTGTATTGTGTCAGCTGAAGACATGTGGCTTGGCTTTTCTGTTGATCCCTTGTGCTGAAATGTGGCTACAGCAAGAGTTGTGAGTTGGCAGCCATGGGGACAAGGCTGTAACTATGAGGCTTTCTCCCCTATTCTGGGAGCTGAGAGACTAATGACAGCTTGGTACTCACCAGGTGATTCCTGTCTACACTGCCTTGCTCCTGGCACAGCAAGGCTTTGCAGGCCATACAATGAGGGGTGAGGTGCCTGGGTGTTTGCTGCCCAAGCAGCCACCTCCTTTAAGAAGGTCACTAGCTAGCTGGCTTCTTGGCTGGCTGGCCAGGAGCCTCCAATGGGCAAGAAGTGGCCACGAGCCACCTGGCAGGCCAGGCTGAGTCAGGGCAGTAATACTGCTGCACCTTGAGGATCAAATTAAAATTGTCTCGGGCTGGTTACTACCATGCCTGTAACCAACTGCAGGGGAAATAATGACAGCATTTAGACATTTAAAAAAATCACATCCTCAGATATGCAAACTGTAATTAGTTGAGAGTTCAAATGGTGCCTAGAGTTTTGAATTTTGCTCCTTGTAAATTGAGCTTACAGTTTTAAGTCGGTCAGTCTTTAGCATTGCAAAGTTAACCCAACTAAAGAAAAGTGAGACAGATTAGGCCTATTAGACAACAGAAATAAAACAGCTCCCTCCCACACACAATTTGTTTTTGTCTCCCAAGTCTGCATGCCAGCAGTGCTCAGAACTATTTCGTGCAAGAAGTTGTCAGAAGTTTGTTGATGATGTTTCAAAAGCCAGGGAGATTTTTCAGGATACAGACCACTGTCAGTGCTTCCTATTGACACATGAAGATAACCACATTTTAACTTAAACCTGTTTTTTTTGTTGTCGTTGCCATCATTGTTCTAGTGTGTTTTGCTCGACGGACTCTGATATTAATTTTTTTCAAGGAAAAGAAACAAGGAGAGGTAATAATAGGAGGGACTCATTATTGTGTACACTAAGAGCAATGTTTGTTTTTAACCCACATATCTCTTAAGTATGTGTTACATAAACAAGTAATGTCTCGCAGCACTGAATTCAGGCCTCCCCCAGCTGCAATCACAGCATATCAGAATGTGGCACATATCCAGCTGGTGGCAGTCCAAGGTTACGCTGCCGACGAGCTTCTAAAACTTCAGAGAGCAGAGCCAGTGCAGAAATGGCTTTGCAATAGATCCTAAATTTAGTAAGGTGCAGGGTCATGTGAATACTGCCTGGCAGGTGCAAATTCCACCACTGGTGATCCTCCAGTGAGAAAGTGCTACCATGGGATCCATAAATACTATCAGGACCATCACTTGAAGAGTAATCACTCAGCAAAGTCATTTCATGAAATCTGTGTAATTTTGAATGATTTCAGGAAATTGCAAAATCAGGCTAAAGACTTGAGTGATTTTATCTACTAAGGGATAAGGTGTCACATGATATGATCCAGGTTAATAGACTGCATTCAACAACATCAGAAAATGTTCAGTTCTGTGATTTTTGTTAGAAGAAAAATTGATGAAAGGAGACAGCTTTAGCAGCAATTTAGATGTGATGATACATATAGTTAGCTAATGTACTAAATTTTTATATGAAAAAATATATGTTCAGTATCTATTGTTGTAATCTATCAATATCATATTCTATATCTATTGTTCTAATTTCTTATAATGAGTGGCTAGTACCATATGATTTATTTAACATTTTGTAGTGGGTACATTTTTATTAAAAAAAGTCTCATTCTTTATGTTAATGAATTTATTTATATAGAGCTGTGAATTGGCTTTAGGAAATTACCATGTGAGAAAATACGATACTCTCACCTGTTAAGTTTGTGGAGTGCAAAGGTTGAGATATTTTTAAAAGAATTTTTTAGCAGTGAGCTAAACAAATACTGACAGTGTGTTTGGGAGGAGAAGTTAATTCAGGTTAAGTAGAATTAGCAACACAAAACTGTTCAGATCTAAGAGCAGAATTTAACCTTTGATACTGAAAGTTTTTGAGAAACTGTGAAACAAACTGCATATATTATTTAACCACAAGAGGTCATCATAGCACTGCTGCAAACTGCTTTTTTTCTTTTTTCTTTTTTTTTTCCCCCCACCTCCACTGAAAGAAAGAAACATAAAAAAACTCCTGGGGTTTTTTTATTTGTTTTCAGCTAATCTAAAGTTAACAACAAACCCCACATATACTGATTATTTACTCAGAAGTGACACATAAAACATTTCCATTTGACCTGTATTTTTGGTATACCCACAGATTTTTCTGTCAGCTTCCTCTTTTTTTCTTTTTTTTTTAAAAATAGTGTTGACAGCTCCTAGCCACGAGATTAATACTGAAGAACAAATGACAAAGAATCAGCAGAAGAGTGAGTAAGTGGTGTTATATCAGAGGAATATTGACTAATTCACATTAATTCAAAGTTACTCTTTTTTCATTAGATGTACTTAAAGATGCTACTGTTTTCACCTTGGAATCTCGTGTAGAAGTCTATTTATAACAGCTTTAGCCACGCAGATCTCTGCTTAAATTGTGGTTTTGCTTATCCAGAAACAAAATTCACTCAAGTCTTGACTGTGCAATTGCTTACACAAATAATTAACGCTATGTGTGCCGGATTCACTGTTATCAGTATATAGTGCTGCTTCAACGTGTGGGTGAAACAGATTTCTTCATCTGTGTGTGTATTGACTCTTTTTGTTTAGATGTGGGAGATTTTTGACCTAACAATGGCTGTGTAGTTCCTACCCTGTCAGTGGAAAATGCACCTCCCTTAGTTATAAATAAGAAGTGTTTCTAAAAACATAACCTGTTCTTTCAGCTGTTCCCCCCCCGCAAAATGGATTTTTTTTTATATCAGCTAGGTAAAAATTATAGGCTGTGCACTATTCAAACTATTTTAATTTTCTAATGCAACTTAATAGTATCTAAACTGATTTAGAGACTTTTGGAATGCAGTGTTTCCAGTGTGGTTTTTTGTTACATATCTTTGCACTGGCATTGAAAGGCAATTACATCAAAACTCCTTAAACTTTGTAAATTCTTGAATGTTCTGCTGTAAATTTCTGATGAGTGTGACCCATTCCTAAAAATCCTTCCAAAATACGATCTGTTGAAATCCCTCATTTTCTGAAATAATAGTAGGACAATTCTGATTGAAATATGTAAACTGAAATTCAGCCTTTCTGAGGTGTTGAGTACCTACAACTTTTGTAAGATGAATATCAAACACAATAAAATACTGCATGGACTCTAGCACTTTAAGCAGCTAGAAGTATGCTAGTATAGGTAGCAGAAGTTTAGCTCAACTACATCTAGCACAATTATGTTTGTCCCAGTTTCTGAGCTTTGCTGAACTGCTCTCAGCAATGAAGAAACAGCCCAAATGCAGTTATATCTGTGACTGCTTAAAAAATAAAATATATGAAATAAAATATTATATTTTCATAAAATATATGAAAATTGAGAATAATAGACTATACCTGTATAGACACAATCCAGCTACCATACTTTCTAGCTATTTTTAAAACATGACAAAGGTGCATTCCCATGCAGATCTTATTGATAGCTAAGCCCTCTTGTGCCAACAAAAATATTGTACCTAGCTGACACACCCAGTGCTAACCCACATCCCAGCCAATTTACACTGTTTGCTGATTCACAGCAATTATGCACCCCCACCTTTCCTATCACTTATTAGCTTTTGATTGAATTTACATAAAATACATCATTTACTCCTGTTCCTTGTTAGAACCCTTGATATTGGATTCACAAACATCACTCACTGATGTTATAAAATATCAGAGCTTCCTTTTTGCCCTCCTTTGCTTTCAAAAGATAATCTGGCAGCTTTGTAGGTCAGTAAGCCTTTTGGGTTTTTGGTCTTTTTTCAAGGAATTACATGCCAATGTAATAAGAAGGATTTTATCAGAGGCTTAAAGTGGTAAGTCTGTGGAAAGAAGTCAGGAGAAAATCATTATCAGTAGATGTAAACCTAGCAAAAAGCATGTTTCAGAGAATTAAGAAAGCTCTGGAATGCTTTCTGAAGTGAAGCTGGAATTTTACAAAATGTATACGCTCACAAAATTGGGCTACTTTGGTGTGAATAATTTGTACTTTGGGGCACTGATATTCACATGAACTTGGCAGCCTTCTGCTCAGGACTCAAGTTCTGGCTAATTCTAATGAGGATGGCAAGAATTCAGATCCTGTGTTTGTCTTTAAGGCCCTTAAGACTTTCTCTGCACAGTGTGAGTTCTTTTTTCTGTTCTCAATTTTTAGCCCTCTTCTTGAGAAGTTTTTATGCAGGTGAGCACCCTTTTCTCTTCTTCATGGATCACTTATTCATTAACTGTAATAAAATTCACAATTAACAGGTAGTATCTTTAGTTTCCTTAAGGTATCATGAAGGTTTTATCCTTGATACATCCTGAAAACAAAATAAGGATGATAAAACTTTGAGATAAAAAGTACAAACAACTCAATATGAACTGCAAGTGGTTCATTAATTCCCCACATTTACAGTTCTCTGCTGTACCAAATCCCACACTCTGAGAACCATAACTTGAATGGTTTCCTTGTCATCATATCAATTTCTAACACAGGTGCAAATTCTGACAGCTTTTTTTGCTGATAGACCAATTGGCCATTAATATCTCTTTTTGACTGTCAACTTGCCTACCTCAGAAAACAGCCAGAAGATGTACATGACTGCAAAATGTAGCATTCTGCTAACATGACATTAAGTTGATTATAGATTACAGAAGGATCCTTTATTCCTTGCTCTATAAATATCGCAGTTAAGCACTCTGAAGCAATGAACATGACGGTGAGTGTATTGGTGTTACCCTGTGTATCATACCAGCATATCTGCTAGCTGTCTTTTTATGGCAGATAATTGCAGACCTCATAGGAAGACAAAATGTAATTGACAAAACAGATTTTACAGTACTTTGAAACTGTAGTTCCTTGAAGGGTAGAGTTGCAAAATATTAACTGGGTATCATTTAATACATTAAATCTAACAAATCTCGTTTCAGATAAAGTAGTAAGAGGTATTGTCAAAATTCAAGTATAAACATTGAACATATGGATAATTAATTTTAGTGACATAATAGCCTTTGGTGTTTCTGAGTTCCTTCAGTTTAAAACATTGATATAAGAAATTTACTAAATGCAGAACATCCTTATTGTTATTATGATTTGTTTTTTTCCTTTTGCTAGGTGCCACCACCACCTATCTAAATTCTTATTCTTGAAAATGGATTCCAGAAAACAACATAAAAACTCAAATTATAATATGGATTTATTGAGAGAATGACTTGAGAGAAAAGCTGTAAGTGTGAAACCTATTAAATATTCAGATCCAGAATGAAAGAGAGTAAAATTAGAAGCATTAAATTCTTACTTTCAGCTGTCTTCATATTATGCTGTCACTTTAAACTTGGTTTCCAATCTACTGGAGTGTAACATGTTCCTAACTACATTGGGACCTTTTTAAATAATTATTAAATGGGAAAGAGCAGTTACACATTTGAGACATTGAAGAGAGACCTCCTATTATTTCCTCCCTCATGAAATCTAGATGGTTGCACCAGTTCTCACAGCATTTTGTTACTTTACGTTCTACAAATATTATGTACAATGCATCATGTAGAAATAGTAATGTGCACAAATGCAAGATGAGTCTCTTCGCATGGGTTAACAAGGGCTGCAATTTAACATGTGAAATCCAAAAAAAACTTCCATTAATAGGAGGTACTAGATAGAGTCCAAAATGAATGGTTGGTTAGTGTTGGTTTTGGGTGTGGGGGGGTTTTTTGCATTTTCAGTATGTTATTCGATGCAGAACAAACAACAATAATTAATTTGAAAATCAACCAGCCCTTCCTGACCTGACTGGAATGGGAGCACCTTGGGAAGAGGAAAAATGTCTTTCTGGAGGGCATAGTTTTCTAGTATTTTAGCTCTGTTCACTTCCCCACTGCTTGATAAATGAAGATGATATGGATGTGTATTGCTGACAACAAAAAGCACGATTTAAGAAAATTGATATGGGGAAGAGGCCGTTGAAAGTGATGGCTTTTACTGAAAATTGTGAGGATAACTTGACTAGGATTCAGAAAGGGAGATAGAGTAACAAAGAATGGAAAGATCATTAAAAATTCTCAAGAACAACTGAAAGAATAAGATAGAAAACTAGATGAATAGTAGGGATTAGAGAGTATTTTTTGCAAGAGGAAGCAACCAGGGATGGGATGGACACTGGGACGACTTCAGTTATTTGGGGTGGAGGACATCTCCTACATTCTATTTCTTGTAATCTTCATTACAGTTCAATTTTCTGTTTATGACTTCTATCTCAAAAGATTATGAATAAAGTCTTAAACCTGAGATGTACTGCAAAATCAGAATTCTATTTCAACAGGGGGATGATCAGAATTTAACTCGAGGATGAATATAGTTTGGGGGTCTACATGAATTGGGTAGATTCAATTGTTCAGCTTCAGGCTTGAAGCCTGATGCGTTACAATTTTTTCACTAGATGGAGCAATAGTATCCTTCTTAAAATGCTAGGCCTTCACTGAAAAGCTGTGCCGGAAACTTCAAATATGCAAGGATTTTCTGAGGTAAAGCAGTATATATTGTAAATGGGGCATTTAAACTTGGGAATATATTTTTATTAAATTTGAATATTTATTTTCAATTTCTGATAAGCATTTTGCTAGCTCTCATACCTCTTAAGAATTATTAAAATGTAGAATTAGTAATTTTAGTTCTTTTTTATCCTCATCTTCATGAATGTTGTATAACTGATGGGAAAAGTAACATAGAAAACAGTCCAGATAACAATTTAGTATTTATAGCTTTTTTTTGTTTAATGCATGTAATAAGAAAGAAAAACAAATTCTGGCTCATTTGTTACATAAATACTTGTCTAGTTACAATTCTCCAAAATGCCATTTTATATAAATGCAAATTTTTGCAATTGTTTCTTTACTTTTTATGTTGAAACCTCTTTTCAAGGTAGATTACTTTAAAAGATAGTGATACTTAAATTAAGAAATAAATTAAGAAGCCTTTCATTCACGGTCTGTCTTCCCAAGATTTTTAATTCAATAAATATTGGTGGTAAGGTTTAGAATTTTTCAAGATATGGCATTTATGTCAAAGAGATCATTCTCTTGATACCTGCATGAGTAATTATTCTTTATCAAAAGTTTAATTATTCTTTTCTATAGGACTGTTTTCAGAAGAAAGATGATATTATTATTTTACAAGATAATGTCAAAGTGATAGATTTTAATTTTTTTTCAGTTCTCAATGGTATTTGTTTCACATTTTAATCCATACATTTCAATTCACAGCTCAATTTGCTCCTGTTATGTTATCCCAGTTCTTTGGTTTCAGGCCTAGAAAGTAATGATAGAATCATAGAATCATTTAGTTTGGAAAAGGCCTTCAAGATCATCGAGTCCAACCATCATCCATGCCCACTAAACCATGTCCTGAAGTACCCCATCTACTCGCTTTTTGAACACCTCCAGGGATGGTTACACCACTTCCCTGGGCAGCCTGTTCCAATGTCTGACAACCCTTTCGGTAAAGAAATTTTTCCTAATATCCAATCTAAACCTCCCCTCGTGCAACTTGAGGCCATTTGCTCTCGTCCTAGAGACCAGTACCCACCTGGCTACAACCCCCTTTCAGGTAGTTGTAGAGAGCGATAAGGTCTCCCCTCAGCCTCCTTTTCTCCAGGCTAAACAGCCCCAGTTCCCTCAGCCGCTCCTCATAACACTTGTGCTCCAGACCCTTCACCAGCTTGGTTGCCCTTCTCTGGACACACTCCAGCACCTCAATGTCTTTCCTGTAGTGAGGGGCCCAAAACTGAACACAGTACTCGGGGTGCGGCCTCACCAGTGCCCAGTATGGGGGAACAATCACCTCCCTGCTCCTGCTGGCCACACTATTGCTGATACAGGCCAGGATGCCATTGGCCTTCTTGGCCACCTGGGCACACTGCTGGCTCATATTCAGCCGGCTGTTGACCAGCACCCCCAGGTCTTTCTCTGCTGGGCAGCTTTCCAGCCACTCTTCCCCAAGCCTGTAGCGCTGCATGAGGTAGGTGTGACCCAAGTGAAGGACCTGGCACTTGGCCTTGTTGAACCTCATATGATTGGCCTCAGCCCATCAATCCAGTCTGTCCAGATCCCTCTGTAGAGCCTTCCTACCCTCGAGCAGATCAGCCCTCCCTCCCAACTTGGTGTCATCTACAAACTTACTGAGGGTGTAATTGATCCCCTTGTCCAGATCACTGATAAAGGTATTAAACAGAACTGGCCCCAATACCGATCCCTGGGGAACACCACTTGTGACCCTCCACCAACTGGATTTCACTCCATTCACTGCAACCCTCTGGGCTCAGCCAGCCAGCCAGTTTTTCACCCAGCAAAGAGTACACTTGTCTAATACCTGAACATGTGAAATGCCTGTGACTTGTCAATTTTGCATTTGGTCAGTGTCTGATGTTTTTTGAAAGAGCAATTGGTTACAGTAATAGCCAGAATTAATTTATAAAATTGAATCAATATATCAGATATTGATTCGCACCAAGGAAGGTATTTAGTCTGACAATGCATTTGTTTACTTCATTTCTTCCACATGTAGCAGAATTAAAATGGTGGTTTTTTAATTATATAAAAGGATTAGAAAATAAATAACCATCTCATACAATAAAGACAGCTTAGGACTGCTGCTGGAAAGGCTGATAAAATAAATCCTAAATTTAGAAAGAAAGCACATAGAAATTATATTCTGTTACATTTTAATAAGTGCCTTACTAGCTGTGTAAGCTCTTTTGTTCATAGACTGCTCTCGCTCTGACAGACTGGAATCTCATTCATAAATTAATCTCAGTCTTCAGTAAAATGGCAGAGTTGGTTTTAAACAATTACTGTGTATTTTTGAAATTTGGACGTAGACTTCTTTGAGCCCCTTTATTCATTCCTGGTTAAACAAAACTATACGTCAGCACTCTGCAGCACTATGGGTGACTGAGCTGCCAGAGCACACCATCGTAAGGACTTAAACTCTAGAAGAAATGCAAGTACTATTCAGGATAAAAGTTCTTAATATCGCATTTTCCTACAAACCCAAATAAGCACATAAATCATGGGAGAGGTTATTTCAGGACAGTGATTTCATTTTTATCTTTTCCAGTAAAGAGTCATATACTTCAGTCAAAAAAATGCAAAAATATTTAATAGTAATAGTAATGCAAGTGCAGTAAATAATCTTGCATTGCCTTCTTTACTGAAAAATAGATGCTAAACCTTCTTTAATGCCAGGGCCTGATTATCCATATGTAGAGGGATCCATGGGACAGGTGGGAGGCAGTACAAAAATTTTTTACCCCATTACTTGGGCAGTTAGTATCTGATTTAGCATTAAAAAGTACAAACTTGGATTTCTGTGGCTCCAATGCCAGGAATATTGAATGAAACATCCAGAAGTTTTGCATCTCTGACCCTCTTAATCCCAGACCCAGTGTGTCAGAAGACAAGGTCTAACGAGTTATCAGACTTTTCACTGCCTTATGGACAGGATGAATGTCAGCAAACAGATCAGAGTGCTGTCTGAATTCAAGTAGAGAAAGAAACTGTGAAACTTAAAGGTATTTGTTTCTTTCTTTTCTTACTTAAATGAGTAAAGTAGCTGATGTTGTCACAACAGTAATTTGTAATAAATATGTATGAAAATCTTAAAATACTTTGAGATTAAAGGATCTGGTCCACAATACAAATAACCAGCATGTTCCTGCCTGCATATATAAAAGCAGATTCCCCAAACTCAGACTTTAAACTTTATAACAAAATGTGATTATTTTATGCAAACAGTCATAGAAGACAGGTAAAGAACTTGTTTAAAAATAATACTGTGAAATGCCTGGTTAATTCACTAATCTCCATGTATTCTCTGGAGTAAATTACATTTACAGTTCCTTGCCTTTGCTATTATGAACAAAAGCAAAATACGGAGAAGGTTTAAACTGGTACTGTACATACAGTCTTTTCACTCCGATTGGTACATGTGTGAACAAATGATTAGATAAGGAAAGAACTCCAATTATAGAGAAGATAATTTACTGCAAAAATAGTTAGGTTGGCCTTCTCACAGTAAAAATTGCTTCAGCTTATACTTCTCTACATCTTCTGCTACTGCAATTTCAGTTAAATCTATCGATTCCCAAGGAGTCACATAGAGTGCATAAATATGAAACAAGTATAACAAAAAGGTTCTGCTGAGCAGCAGCTGGTTATTGTCTTGAATTTAAAATTAAATTCATAGAAAATATGTAATTTTTCAGCATAGTTTGATAAGTGATATATTAGTTAGGTACATTAATTTTGCTACTAGATTTTTTATTTAAGTAATTTAATTTGACTATGACCCAGAGAATTTCCAAGTGATATTCACAAGATGATGTTTCTCAATGATTTTAAAATATTCATGACTATAAAGCAAGACAGCATGCCAGAAATTACCATGATTAGTTTTCAAATTATTGTAATTTTCACTTCGTTGTTTTTTTTTTTAAAGTCATGTTTTCCTTCCTCTTCCTTCCCTTCTCCTGCAAAGCAAATAAATCTTCTTAAATACATGTTGCTTCAGTACTTTTCTGCTCAGTTCATATTCTCTGACAGGCATCTGTTCACTGATTTTCTTCTAATTCATGATGCTATGCATTAATCCCTGCAAGGATTCTGCAGAGCTGTCTTTCTATTCCTGCAATAGTTATATCACATCTGAGTGAGTTTATAATTGTTTTCATTTTTAAAGGTTCTTAAACAGAAGGGAATTTGTCCCACTTTGTCTGGCTTGTGTAGTGTCTGCTCGTAGCTGCCAAAGACATTAGTCCTGTTCATTTTTAAGTGAGTGTCCATGGACATAACGATGCAGATTGGCCTCCCTGCCAGTTCATTGACTTCTTAACTCAGATTCAGTTTGAAATTCCCAGTGTTAGCTGTAAGTCAGAAGGCAAGTTAACAGAATATCCTTAAATATAAAAATATTTCTTTGTGCTTGGACTAAAATTCTGGGTAGTTTTTGCTGCACATCTGAGGTTTTAGATCAGATTCACCTGCTGGCAGACCCTTTAAAAGCTAAGTTTTTCTCCTACAATTTTTTATGAATGACAACTGTCACGCAATGTACAATTAAAATTGTGCAGGCGAGCGTGGTATTAATTAGAATAAAACCACACCTTTTCATAAAGGGACTTTTATAATAACTATATATTTTGAATGAGTTACTTCATGTCATAATTTTGCTTTGCAATTAAAACAAAAAGCTTATTTACATTAAAGATACAAATAAACACTTTAAGTAATCCCTCTGAAGTCAGTAAGTCTGTTCACTGACTATTAGCAATTAGTTGAACCTGATTATTTACACATTAAAAGAATGAATTTGAACTTCATGAGTTTAATATATTTTTTTATTCATTAAACAATTTAAAAACGAACTATTGAATGTCAAGGTGAGGATTTAAAATTGCAAACTGAAAGGGGCTTGTAGGAATGTGTTTCTCCCCACAAAATGCCTTTCTAACCTGTTCCTGAGAAAAGCAAACCATGGACTACACAACTACTTCAGAATAATTTCAGATGCCCTAACAAAGGACAGAGTATCAGAACTTTGGGAAAGATGAACTGGATAATCCATTAAATACTTTACAACTCTAATGTATATTTAAGCCAAATTATCCAAAATGGGTACTCATTTTTCCATTTCACAAACCTAATTTATCTGTAGATATTGAGAACTATAAATGCTAATTGTCTTTGAAATTCTGATCCATGGAGGATGGTTCCTAGGCTAAAGGAGGCTGTAATGTAACTGACTCCCAAATGACATTGGTGAGACTGGCGTCCTAATTTCCATTTGTCTCTGGAAAATGTGCCTCAGGGTGTCTGGGATGGAGAGACCTCAAATTAGCGGCCTTTTCTGGAAATTTTTGTATATGATTTTATGGCTTCATCTGCCTCATCAATCAAATCAAAATACAAACTACTGAGTAAAACGTAGAAACACTATATTCAACTGGCAGCATATTGTATCACTTAAGTTACTGCTAGTAATATTGCCAGAAGTGCCACTAAGGATAAACATCAAAAAATAAGATGAGAAGAAATGTTAATTGTCATATGAATGCTGTGTATTTGAGAATTAGCTGAATCATCTCCTGAAAAGAGAATTCCTGTTATAATAGCAGCATAGTCATTGTACAGAGGTCAAGCACTCCTTCCATGAACTAGCATCTGTATATGAACACACACACAAATACGTACATAAAGTACTTCTGTAGGGGGAATCTATACAAGTCCTGCAGGAGTAGCTCAGAGGAAAGAATGATTCATTTCTTGAGTGCTCATTCTGCTCTTACTCTTCTAGCTGTGGAGATAATGTCACATTCTCCCCCTTTCTGTTAAGAGGTAGAAGAATGTTGCCTTCAGTTAGCAAAAATACCAGCAAGTTTCTAATGGAAAATCTTTAATTGTTATTATAAAAGCAGTTCTAATTTGTTTTTAAGATTTTAGTTTTTTGTGAGAAAGTTAGCTTTTCAAAGGGGATAAGCAGAGCTTAGTTGTGTAGAACTATGTAGAATAAAAAAGCATCCAAGCTCTGGTATAGCTAACCTTGACTGTCATCTATAAATCAACATATTTACTTGTCTGCCTTTTAGCATCCTGATTATTACATCAACATTTTCTTTGGGCAGAGTATGGCTTATTAATGGTACATTCATAGGTGGTGAGTGGACTTATGTATAAGCTTTTTCAGTAGCTAAAATTGGGGCAAAATGGCCTTCATATGAAAAGAAATATGTTCAGATCTTTAAACTAGACTGTTTTTGTGCTGTGCTCTGATTGCTACAGGAACATCTGAAAAATTGAGAGTTCTTTTTTAAGCCCTTTTGGTATCTAGGGGTGCTTTTAGTTTCCAGTTTGTCTAATTAATGCTGGTTTTCCACAGATTTTTTTTTTTAAAGTAACGCAAAATAAAGCACTCATATCTTTTAGAATTACAGCTTTTAAAGAATGGCCTAAATATTTAAGTATCTAGACAGAGGAAGAGAGCAAGTTGTTATCTGACAGCTAAGATTTAAACTAATGGCTGTAGTGAGTGCAACGCTGGCCCTGCAGTTCCTTTCCTTGCCTGTTCTTCCCTTTTCTATCTTTCTGTATATTTGAATTTTATGTTGATCAGTCTCTTAGGCAAAATTTATGTTTAGTTTCTAGGGGAGAGACCTGAGACTTCAATTCCATTGTGTATACTTCATTAAGTTGCACCACATGTGAAACATGCTGAATTAACAGAAAACATTCCAAAACACTCTAGCTTGAGCAGTGTCAGAAAAATATCTGAAATAAATGCATGGTACTGAATGGACTAATTTATAATATTTCATCTCTTCATCAAATCTATAGAACATTTACAAGGTGCACGAAAACTGTAAGACAGAGTATCAAATAAATCTATGCCATCATAATATCCCTTGCACGTGCCGTTCCTTCCTCTGAAAAATGCAAAGAAACACCTCTAATTAAAACATTAGGCATCTATAAAAGACATTTGAAATTGAAAGTCCTTTTTTGGTTTAGTCAAGCCCTAGTTGGTAAAGTACTTCCATTTTACTCCAGAAAACACAGAAGCACATACCTGCATCCTCACAAAATTCCCTTCTGTAATAGTACAGCAGAGCTGGAAGGAACCTGGAAAGACCATATGGACCCCTCCCTGTCTGTAGTAGGATCAACTACTTGTGACTTCTGACAGATAATTGTCTGCTTTATTCCTAAAAATTTCATAAGCAGTTTGCTGCTGTGTTCCACTGTCCATAGTGGAACTGTCCATAGAAAGCTTGTCTTAATATCTAATACAAATTTTCCTTACTGCAATTTGAATTTATTGCTTGTTTATCTCATCTAATATAGACACGTAGAATAAATATTACTATTATTGTTATGTAATTATTTATATATTATTACAATAAATGGTTTTTAGACCTCTGATCATTCTTTTTTTCTCTTCTTTGGATTCTTTCCAGTTGCTTCATATCTCTCTTGAAGTGCAGCAGAACTTAAGAAAATGTTTTTCCTGTATCTGAGCTAAGATGGATTAAGGTATGATTAAGTGTACTCCAAAGTGAAGTGCTGGATTCTATAAATGTTAACCTGATAAGACTGTTTTTATGATGCTATCATATACTCTTGTTGTCTCAAGACATTTATTGTCTCAAGTCTTT
Organism: Haliaeetus leucocephalus; assembly: GCF_000737465.1. Classification (NCBI taxonomy): domain Eukaryota; kingdom Metazoa; phylum Chordata; class Aves; order Accipitriformes; family Accipitridae; genus Haliaeetus; species Haliaeetus leucocephalus. The sequence goes on from NW_010972675.1 coordinate 366,889, forward strand.
GGAGAATATTCAGGATCCAAAAATTTACCTTTGGCTAATTACAATATTCACAAGATAAATCAATGTTACCTCTGCTTCTCCATTCCAGAGCTGTGCTACAGTTCATGTAGACATAAACGAACTAGTCTAGCTACCAAATACCTTCAGTAGAGCACAAGCAGCATGGGCTTCAGCTGCAACAAAACTCCATGTCATCAAACTACTTTGCTTTTAGTACTTGATCTAAATAGTTGTTCATTCTCCTTGTGTTGTGGATATGCTCTGATGTTCAGGTTCCAAGGCATAGTAAACTAAGGAAGACATCCAGCACAACAGGACAGGACTCTACAATTGACTCTGCAAAGTTTTTACATTATTTGATATTAGGGATTTTTTTTTATATATATATTCAATTGCGATCACAGGTGAGAAGCATGAGGAAATCTGTACAAGCATTTTTGTGATCCTGCATGTGTGGTATGATTATTTTTTTTTTAGCAAATAATGATTACTTCACCATTTACACTAAATTATGTCTATTTAAAGTGGATTTCAATGAGAATCTTAAACCTTTTTTCTGCCTTCTAAATGTAGATTGTTCTTTGGGGTATCTATTCTCTGTCATTTAAACAAGCAGCATACAAACTGAAGTTTCAGTTTGCTGTATGAGTGAAATGAGTCCCATTTTAGGCTGTAATAAATGAAGGAAATAACTGTTATTAGAATTGATAATGATTTAATCTATAAAGTCTAAATTAAATCAAAATCTATATGCCTTGCTTCAGATTACAAGTTACAGACAAACAGTCTGACGTTATCCCCTGTGGACAGGGGGCATTACAAATGTTTTGCATAGTCACAGTCTGGCACTGCTGGAAGACTGGGCAGACCATAGATCTCATTCAGTTGCCATGTTCCTGGAGAGATAAAAATAATTCTCTGAAATGTCAGCTTTCTATTTCCAAAAGTTGAATAGATGGTATTTCAGATTAATTTAAATGTATTTCAGATTACTTTGTTTCCTTAATTATCTCCAGATAACTATGGTCTTAATCATTGTCCACACACTCCATCATATATTACAGCATAAGTGCATTAAAAATATATAATATTATTGCTTTGATTTATTGTAGTTACCAAGCATGTTGATTCAAGACATAACTGCTTAGGTATAACACTTTTGATCCAATGTAAAAACTTCTCTAGTGAAGCATCTTTTTCCATAACCTTCTTACGGAAATCCTGTGGCTTGTTGTGACTTGCCTTCAGAACTGTCTTCCCAAGTTAACTTGACACATAAACTTGGCTTCATTAACTCAAGCAGAAGAAAATTTTATTATTTCTTGCTATCAACCTTATGGTTTAATGACAGAGATGGGGGAGTATTTTGCCTATATATTTATACAGGGATGGACTTTACTTCAGCACTAAGCGACTGAAAATTATGATAATATACTTAGCACTTAAATGGCAACTTGCGTTTTCAAACCTAATAAACGAACTTTATTTCTCCTAGTGCCACAGTAAAGTAACTATTAGCAACCTTTTTTTACAATGAGAAAAAAATGCTTTGTAGAAAGCTAAAGAGCTTG
>NW_010972675.1:369145-369820 GCF_000737465.1 Haliaeetus leucocephalus
TATTAAAATTGAATAGGATTAATTCTAACTAATAATAAATCAATAACAAATCAGTAACATTTCCCCCCTTTGAAAGTGTTGAAAATTATTTCAATACTTTCACATTATTTACATAACATTTATCCATTACTATCTTGAGAGTTAATATTTGTTTCAAAGTCAGTTTTAAAGTCTTTGGGTCACGGCTAATAATCTTCCATGGAGTAGGTGCCTTCTTCACTTGAGTGTAGTGTATCCAAGCATCCGATTCCGCAATCTTAATAGCCGTGAAGGTGGTTAACAGTATCTGGACGGGTCCTTTCCAATGTTCCTGCAGGGGTTCGGAAGCCATGTTTTCACATAGACATAATCTCCTGGTTGAAAGTCATGCACCGGAGCTTCCAGGGATAATGGTCTATTCCATACCACTGCTCTTCGAATTGCAGTCAAAGTTTTTCCTAAGGAAAGCAAATAGTTATACACATCTTGTTTCCCTTTTACATGCATGTTTGGATTAGGTTCTGGGGATTCATAAGGTTTTCCATACAATAATTCATAAGGACTGACTGAGGTTCCACTCTTTGGCTGTACTCTGATTCGTAATAATGCCAATGGAAGTGCTTGAGGCCATTTTACATTAGTCTCTTGGCAAATTTTACTTATTTGCCTTTTTAAGGTTTGATTCATTCTTTCTAC
>NW_010972675.1:371028-371616 GCF_000737465.1 Haliaeetus leucocephalus
TAATATTACCTGGTACTTCATCATTCTGCTCGGAGATAGCCAGTGTCCTCCCTTTTATTCTAAAACAGTTTTCACCATATGTGGGACATAGACTGTTATTGTTTTTCCCAAAGTCAATTTCCGAGCTTCTTGTATGATCATTACTGTTGCAGCCACTGCTCGAAGGCAATTTGGCCACCCTTTACTCACTGTGTCCAGTTGTTTGGAAAAGTATCTGACTGGTCGTTTCCATCTTCTGGGTTAACACACGAAGCGCCAGGCGTTGTCTTTCATGAACAAACAGCTGTATGCAGGTAAATCTTTCTTCTGTAGCAATCAATATGTCATCCACATACTGTAGAAGTAAATGTTCAGGCCTCGGTTTGTCCTGTTTCCAGATTTCAAGCTCTTTGCCAGCTGGTTTCCAAAAATTGTCGGGCTATTTTTAAATCCTTGGGGTAGTCTTGTCCATGTTAACTGCATCTTTCACCCAGTTTGTGGATTTTCCCATTCAAAAGCAAACAACTTTCTGCTTTCCTTCTCCAAAGGTATGCAAAAGAAAGCATCTTTCAAATCAAGCACTGTAAACCACTGATGAGTCTCCTTTAA
>NW_010972675.1:371972-372212 GCF_000737465.1 Haliaeetus leucocephalus
GGTGGAATTTCCTGTTCCTCCACTTTTTCTTGTATCATCAAGATTTCTCCTGTTTTTGACTCAGGTATTTTCAAAAAGAGTTCTCCTTCCTCAAAAAACAATTTGTGCATTTAATTTAGATAACAAATCCCTTCCTAACAAGGGTATCGGGCATTCTGGTACATACAAAAATTCATGTGTAATTATTTTATTTCCAAATTTCAAATCCAGAGGTTGCAGGAATGGTCTGTTTTCTTCTTT
>NW_010972675.1:382125-383178 GCF_000737465.1 Haliaeetus leucocephalus
TCTTAAATCAGTATATTTTCTGGCAACCTCCTTCAGTCTTTCCAGAAACGCTGAGGGAGATTCATTCTTATCTTGTCTCACCTCATATAGTTTAGACCAATTCAAAGATTTAGGCATAGCATGTTTAACTCCATATAAAATCCATTTCTGATACCAAGTCAACCTTTCGCTATGTTCTCTGTTATTTGGATCCCACTGCGGATCCCCAGATGGAAAGTTCTGCTCTAATGTTCCACCTGTTGTCCCACTCAGTACAGCCACTTCTGCCTGTGCTTTGCCAGTCTTTAGTACCGTCTGCTTTTCTGTATCATCTAACAAATTATCCAAAATCACCTGTAAATCATTCCAGTCTGGATTCTGTGTTCTAATTATAGTATCCACCACTCTGCCTACTCTCTCAGGATCTTCTCTATATACTCCAGCTGCCTGCTTCCAAGCCATCAAATCCGTAACCGAAAAGGGCACTTTTACATACACCGGCCCATCGTTACCGACTCCCTGCCACAGGGGAGCTATTGTTGCTATTGTTTATACCTGCTGTCAGGTCCTTCGAGAAATGGGGGTATGAATTACAACTTCAGATGGTCCTTCCCCCACATCCTCTGTTCCACTACTTTCTGGTCCTTCCATCTATTCTCTATGCTCTCGACCCCAATTTATTCCTCTCCTGGGAGGGATATATCCAACTCTGGCCCTTCATCCTCTTTGGGGGCATTTATTTTCTTTAAACACTCTTTTCCAACATCACATGCCAAACCACATTTCTTTTCTTTCTTATCAGAAGTTATAGCCATTACCAAATTGTCCCTACTAGTCAGCTTGCATTCATTCTGCCAATCCCGTCTCTGTCTTAAATAAAAAAATAAATCCACATATGGTATTTCATTCCATTTCCCTTCTCTTCTACAAAACAACATTAACTGCAGAATGGTGTTATAATTCAGTGTCCCATTCATGGGCCACTTTTCCTGATCCTCTAATATATACAGAGGCCACCAATGATTACAGTACTCAATCATCTGACTTTTCCGCAAATCATCATGTAATTCACCC